>NW_028292585.1:1255667-1556459 GCF_029948245.1 Actinia tenebrosa
CACTTTAGATTGCTGCACCGCAAGTTGATATCTCTGCACCGACTTAGAGATCTCATTCTCGATAACAACGCTTTCGAAGAGGACAAGGAATACTTGTTGCGTTTCCTGCGACGCACCGGAGGCATCTACGATGGGGCTGCGAGTGCTAACCTGGGCCCCTAGAATGCAGTAAACAAAGGCTTCGATGCTTCGATTAATCCTTGCTAGGTTTTTCAGTCCAATGCCCTTTGCGGCAAAGAAAGGCGCCCAAGGATACTTTTCTTTGCTTTCTATGTAGTAAATTAAATTACCCTTCGTTCCGCTGCCTCCTAAGTCCGAGAATTCGTAAGAGCTAGGATACCCCATGCCCGGCGTTTCTATGCTGGCACCAACATACGAAGCATAGGTGTAAGTCTCTCCTAAACCATGGGCGGTACCCTCTTTGTTACGAAAATCGGGGTTAGTAAGCTTAAACTCATTCCTTAATCGCTCCCATGCAACTTTGTCATACTTGTTATCCTTTGGGTTAAAGATAGCGTCACTAGGAAGCGGCGCTCCTAACTCAAACAATATCCTACGAATAGTAAAAGCAACGTGGAATCTTAGGAAAGGAATATGGAACATATCCGCGGCTATACCACATCCTTTAGTAGCAGCCCAGACAGCAAAGTTTAACTGCTGCGGCCAATACCGCATGTTGGGACCTGATAACCATTCTCTGGATTCTTTCCCTGAGTTATGTTTCATGGCAGTTTCTCTAAAGATGTCTCTGACCTTTGTTTTGAAAGTCGTAGGACCCACGGGGATTTCTAAGGAGGTAACCATCTTAGCAAAGTCATTCGCTCCACCTTTGTTGTCGTAAAATGGGTAACCCTCTGTTGTCGGTAATAAATTCTCCGGGAAATTAGGCTGCCTTTCTTTATGCTTAACGGTCGCCTTTGGCTCCAAGTCCGCATTGCTGTACATTCTTTCGCCGTTGAAGTAAATCCCATCAGGTCTGCGCTCAAACTTACTGGGGTCTGCATGCGGAAACATCTTCCTAAAGGCCCTCCAGTTGGCATAATCCCGGTTGTCATGATGTGGCTGCTCCTCGATATCATTCCCAAAAGCGTCGTACATTAGTATATATGATGGATGTTATACCATCAGCACCTCAGTTGTACCCAGATGTTCCCTATACTACACCTAACGAACTAAACGCCGAAAACTTTCGTCTGAATAAAGCGAACTTAATCCTGGCTTACTTGGAAGGGCAGGCAAAACACTATGAAAAAGTTAGAAAAAAGTACGTTAGAGCCCGGAGTACGCTACATAAGATTGCGATAACTTCAGGATCCATATCTGTCGTGTTAACGGGCTCCGGCGTTGCTACTTCGCTTACTGGGCCGGGAATAATTGTTGGAGTTCCTTTGGCCGGCGTTGGGGCAACCTGTGGTATTATTTCTGCTGTTGCTACGGGTATTATGAAAAAGCTATCCACGAAAATATCCAAGCATGACACGACAATAGCTCTGTCTAGGGCTAAAGTAAATACTATTACCGACCTTGTCTCAAAGGCTTTGCGTGACAGAAAGATAGACGACGTCGAATTCTCGCTTATTCTGGCCGAAGAAGACAAATACGAGAAATTAAAGACGGACATAAGGAATAAAAAAACAGTCGTAAAAGATCTTTCCGAGGAATCTCGCAAAAAGATCTACCAAGAAGCGAAAGAAGAGCTTCAAAGAAAGCTTGCTCAGTAAACATCTGCTTTGAAAAAAGCAAAACAGGATTCTATTTACATATTGAACGCCGGCTGTCTGGTTCATATGCAAATTAGTTTCACAAAATATTACACAAAATATTACGCAGCCTGCATCGTTTTCACAAAATATTACACAGCCTGCATCGTTTTCACAAAATATTACACAAATGTGAAAAAACTTGTGTAAAATCATCGCCTGGGAATCCATCCCAATAGGGGGTGGTTGGGGTCTATTTTGTAAAATATTTCGTAAATTACGTCAGGGTAATAAGGAATATCCTTATCCAGCCGACAAAACATCCACTCGGCTCTTGCCATATCAGAAACCTCGGGAATAGACTTACCGGTAATTTCAGACATACGAGAAATTAAAGACGGACATAAGGAATAAAAAAACAGTCGTAAAAGATCTTTCCGAGGAATCTCGCAAAAAGATCTACCAAGAAGCGAAAGAAGAGCTTCAAAGAAAGCTTGCTCAGTAAACATCTGCTTTGAAAAAAGCAAAACAGGATTCTATTTACATATTGAACGCCGGCTGTCTGGTTCATATGCAAATTAGTTTCACAAAATATTACACAAAATATTACGCAGCCTGCATCGTTTTCACAAAATATTACACAGCCTGCATCGTTTTCACAAAATATTACACAAATGTGAAAAAACTTGTGTAAAATCATCGCCTGGGAATCCATCCCAATAGGGGGTGGTTGGGGTCTATTTTGTAAAATATTTCGTAAATTACGTCAGGGTAATAAGGAATATCCTTATCCAGCCGACAAAACATCCACTCGGCTCTTGCCATATCAGAAACCTCGGGAATAGACTTACCGGTAATTTCAGACATACGAGAAATTAAAGACGGACATAAGGAATAAAAAAACAGTCGTAAAAGATCTTTCCGAGGAATCTCGCAAAAAGATCTACCAAGAAGCGAAAGAAGAGCTTCAAAGAAAGCTTGCTCAGTAAACATCTGCTTTGAAAAAAGCAAAACAGGATTCTATTTACATATTGAACGCCGGCTGTCTGGTTCATATGCAAATTAGTTTCACAAAATATTACACAAAATATTACGCAGCCTGCATCGTTTTCACAAAATATTACACAGCCTGCATCGTTTTCACAAAATATTACACAAATGTGAAAAAACTTGTGTAAAATCATCGCCTGGGAATCCATCCCAATAGGGGGTGGTTGGGGTCTATTTTGTAAAATATTTCGTAAATTACGTCAGGGTAATAAGGAATATCCTTATCCAGCCGACAAAACATCCACTCGGCTCTTGCCATATCAGAAACCTCGGGAATAGACTTACCGGTAATTTCAGACAAAAGATAAGGAATAGCTTTGTAATATTTCCCTAGTTTTAATTTTTTCAGCGTTTTCCGTAGACTTTGTGGGGTTGGCTCTTCTAAATGGTCTATGATTTTCTTCTTTACTTCGTCGCTTAAATATACCGGATGTAAACCTTGGATATGACTCATCCAGTCCCTGAAGTATTTTATTCTCTTATATGGCGTTTTCTTACGACCTCCATTGGCGTAATACTGCTCTCTGGTAGCATTTGGTACGGCATTACGAATATTCTTACCACACTCGTAACACTGTGCTGACGTGTCGTCTTCTATTTGCATTTTCTTACCACAACACCAAAAGGGTTCTGGCTTAGGTATGATAACTTTAGGTCTTAGACAAATTATGCAAAAGTCGTTAACGAACTTCTTACATTCTTCGCACTCCATATATAGACTAACATATTTAAGTGCGCTGTTGCCCTCAACCACACTTGGAGTGGGGGTCGTCCGTAGGTGGATTTTTAACGCGGGTCTTACCCCGTGTTGAGATTGCGCTGGAACCCCCATTCCCTATACTACTAAAGATTGACTATAAACTTCGTGAGGAATTTCAAACAATTAATCAATTTTCATTTAACAACGCATTTTAGGAAAACTGCAGCTACAGGGATGTTGTGCATGGATACAACATACATCTTAGATAAATACAATATATATATTTTTACATATTTGCAGCTATTTCAAAAAATGTCGAATACTGCATACTGAATAGTGTATAGAGACTCATGTCATTAATTGTGGCAGTCTTTTGGAAGCCAAGTTCAGGTTAAACGTACATGCTTCAATTAGTATCTACTGATTCTATGTAAGTACAGAATGGTTTTGTTTTTGTTTCTTTGTCTGTGCTTTTCATTATGCGGTATTCAATTTGCATATTTATATGTATATATTGTCTCTCTTTTCTATCTAGTTCGATTTACAAAATTGCAAAGTTTTTAATTAAGTAAACCGATAAGTAAAGCCGTCTTATACAATCGTATAATACTATATAAATACAACAAGTACGCAGATTTTATCATTTCATTAACTTTTTCCCTGAGGCCAGGACATCACAACAGCTTTCGCCAATTACTGTAGGCTCTGTAGATATTGTAAGCACAGACATAAAAATAAATATGGTCGTCACAAGCGTCTTCAGTGGGTTTTTTACGCCATCGTGTTTCTGATATTTTGCCAACCAGCCAATTCACCACGATAAAAAGAAGTTACGAAGCATCGCATGTCCACCTACACAGTGGTAAAGGTAGTGATCATGATACATAAAATGCGAGAGTAGCTATATATAAAGAATTAAGCTAGCGCATGCCAGCAGGCACGACATACCAAGATCAAGCTACATGTTTCAGTTATCGATCCAAATTTAGGGTTTGGCGCAAGGGTAAACAACTCTGTCTAATGAGTTACAGAAACTATATGTTTTAGCCATTTTGAGCAGCTTATAACGTCACAATTCTAAAATTATATGAATACAGAAAACCGCACTGTAGTAAATTCATTAATCATAATAAAATTAGGTAAATGATTTTAAGGCAAAGAAGGCCTACATCTCAATATTTTAGCAAACTACGTAGAGGAGTTAAAAGGAGACTCTGCTCGCAGGGTATTCCAGAAGTAGAAATCTAGAGAAGCCAACAGTATTTGGTGACGAAATTAAAATGGCATCAAAAAATGGTCAAGAATTTCAAGAAATTAAGGGCTTCGACAAAGAAATTGAAACTGAGCTGTTTACATCGGCTAAAGTGATAAAAATTTAGGCTAAACTTAAGCTTAATCCTCTTCGTTCGTGGTATTTAGCGTAATATTTATTTCTTCTTGCCATTACCAGCTCATAAACCAAATTTCAATGTGATTGAAGCTGTGTTGTTGTCATTCCATCCCCTTCAGCGACGATGGTCCGTAGCGTAAAAACAATAATTTGTTTTAATGTGACGTCATTATGAAATAGTTGCTTGTTATCAGAAGGTTGAGGAGAAGCTAGATTAATGACATGCTTAATAACATTTAACGAATAAGTAGCCACTTATAATTAATCTATAAATCATAACTAAATCATAAGTACTTTCAATATGAATGTAGTTTACCAATATTGATTTTTCAACCAGTCAACCAAAACCGTACACTTTTCCACTTAATTAGCATAAATCGTGCTTTGGTGCCATCTCGGCTGCTGTGGACAAAGGATCATGAAATTTTTAAGACGGTAGTGGACATTGCATTTCAGCTCAAAACTAGACCCTGGTAGCAGGGTAAACCGGGCTACCTGGGATCCTTGCAAGTACCAGAAAGGAATGGGACTTAACCCTGGTAACAGGGTAGAATGGGTTGCGTGGGACTGGAGAGGGTCCAGAGGGAGTGTGTCTTAACGTCATTTCGCAGTCTGAATTCTCCTAAAGTGCCATGATCTCAAAATATATTTTTACAATAACTTACAAATTTCTCGCGTGCTGATTGGTTATTTTTTATAAATCGAAATGCTTCATTTAAGACCGTAGTAAATCAAAGATGTTTCTTGCAATTGCTTTAAATTTCATAGTTTTATGTCCACTGATATTTCTAAATCCGAATGGACATATTCTAAAAGTTAAACAAGACCCTGGTTTCAGGGTAAGCTCTGGTTTCAACATGCATGGAGGATTTAGTTGGTTGAGCTTCCAAAAATACAGATAAAGTATTTCGTGACGTCTCGAAGTCGAATGATAAATCAGACCCTGGTTGGGACGGTTTACTAGTGTCAGAGTCTCTAAGAATCTAAAGGAAAAGTAAAAATAAGTTGCAAAATTTCGAACGACAGTGTTAAAAGTCGTTTGCAGGCAGAGCGTTTATTGCCATACTCGTCAAACTCAATCTGGAACTCCAATTCCAGTTCCGGGATCCGGATTTTGGCATATGTAATTAGGTTGTTGTGCATCGACGTCTCAAATTAAAAGCATACACATTCGCACGGCTCGCCAAATAACCTTGGCACGTTCCACCAACGTCTGGTGGCCCCACGTCTGGTGGCCCCACACCTCTGGTGGCCCCTGTACCATTTTCTCCGCGGCAATACAACCTGTGATTACGAAACTTGGCAGGGATGTAGTCACGTGCCCTGTCAGTCACCCCAACGATTTTGGGCATGTGACGTCACATATCACGTGACTTGCTAAGATAACATTATCGCCAGTTTTTGAAATAAACCTTGCAACTTTGTCATTTTGTCGCGGAGAAAAAAAACAAAGCCATTTTACGACTGTGAAACCACAGGTAAAAAAAACAAAGGTATTTTATGACCGTGTTGCCACAGGTAACCCGCTAGGTTCTGTGATACAAATTTAAAAAGCCAGCTTAAAATTCGACGAACGGACTGACTGCTGAACTGATAATCTGGTAATACTACTCCTCTCCCACATGCGAAAAATTGATCTTAAAATTTATTCCGAAATTTTCTGTTACAGGTTCAGTTCAACAAAACCAAAATCTAGAAAGCGAAGGACTGGTTGTTTGGTCCGCTTGATTCTATGGATGCATCTTCCTCTCGTAAAATGCCAAAAATTCCTTGAAAAAGTTGGCATGGCGATTGCACGAAATCCTGGGTCAGCGGTACTTATACCTTTTTCATTAATGGCGATGAGCACCCTTGGATTTCTGCTCATGCAGCAAGCAAACCCATCCTACAGTCTTTTCTATCCTACTGAATCCCAATCCGAACAAGATTTGAACATTGTAAAACAACACTTTCCTTTCGAGAAAACCAGAAAGGAAGAACTCATTTTTACGCCGATGAAAGGATCCAATATTCTGAATGAAAACTGTCTGTTGGACGCGTTGAAAATTCACAATACGATTATCAATATTACAGGATTCAAAAGCCTTTGCGCTAAGAGTCAAGATAACAGAAACAATACCCAAAGTATTTGCATGATGAGAAACGTTCTCGAATTGTTTGACTTTAATCCTGATATGATAAAAAATTATTCCAGTGTACTTATCGACCAGTGGAATGGCAGATCAAAGTTACTTTCCAACGGACGAACATTACCCTTCGACAAAAATAAGATATTCGGCGAGTTTAAAATAAATTCTGACCCCGGTATTGGTGGTCCACCTGCGGTCTTTGCAACCGCGATAAAAATAACGTATTTCTTACACCAGCCACAGGGTTCGGCAGACAAAAATCAAATTCAGAACTGGGAGAGGAAGCTTATTTTAAAAGTAAAGTCAATGCAAAAAGAAATGTCCTGTGTGAACTTGTACGTCGCAACAGATACCGATATCTACGGCTACGGATATCAGCTTTTCGCTCCTCGTGTCCTACCTCTTATTATTTGCTTTCCTTCTCTCATCATTTTGACCTTTATATTGACTAAGCTATCGACCTCTACAACGGGAAGCATGTATATGTTTTTTTTGAGTGTTCTGTGCACTGGACTGTGTTTACTAAGCGCTGTTTCTATAGGGTTTCTATTCAGTGTGGCTTTCTCAAATGCAACCACCATAATACTTGTTTTCCTCGTCGGCAAAGGTTTAAGTGACGGACTGATGCTTATTCAAGAATTAGAATACCAAAGAAAGGTTCCGTCATTAATGCATCGTGTGGCTGGATGTCTGACTAAGATTGGTCTCATCCTTACCACTACAGCTATCTTTGATGCTGTGGTGTTAGGATTTGTAGTCATGACAAATTTCCGCGGCATAATGTATGCTTATGCTCTTGCACTGATTGCTACTGCTGTGGCCTATTTTTTATGTACGAGCTTTCTCGTAGGCCTTTATGTGCTGTGTTTAAAGAGATGCCCAGACTTTCTTAATGTCAGGCAGTGCTGCTCCGGTGCTTCCTGTAATGAAGAAATAGAGCCCTCAATAAATGACACCGATATCCAGAGCCTGGCAAGACCCCGGAAAGGAAGGCTCACAAGGTCCATGGAGATATACGCGAGAGCTTTAGTGAAGACTCATTTTCTAGTCATTGTCATCATTTTCAGCGTTGTTATAATTGCAGGCTGTATTTATATCCACCAAAAAACGGGGCCATTAAAGTATCAAGATAACGCTTTCATAGTTCACTCTGCGCATGTTTCTCGTTTTAAAGCCGTTGAAGCAAACCACTTTAAAGAAACAGACATTAACGTTATCCTCAATGGCCATATCGATTACGGAAAGGTTTCCATTCAAGATGACATAATCAAAATTTCAAACCAGCTGAGTGGCAAATACTACAGCAGGAGAAACGTTACTAACTGGCTATCACATCTGCTGTCATGGGCTTCAAAGGAACACGCCCCTTGCAAAGAGGACCAGTTTCGATCCTGCCTCCACAAATTTTTAGCGACTTCTAAAAACGCCGTCTTTCGAAATGATATAATATACGCAAACACTACCAAAACAGAAGGAGAATCAATTTTAATCTCTCGTTTCCACTTGTTCATGGAGCTCGATGGCAAATTTGAGAATGACAAACAGAAAGTTGCTGCATTACGTAAGGATTTAGACTCTATTGATGAATACGACCTAATAGCTGGTTCTAGTCATTTCTCACTAATTGACATGATATCGAAATTCCAAGACGAATGTACCAAAATTCTAGTGGTGGTAGCCTTAGCCATATTTTTATGCTCTCAACCACTTACCGCAAGTATACGTCTGGGAATACTCCAGGTGATGTCTTTCATTCTTCACGTAGTAGAAATGGTAGTACTCATACAGCTTTGGGACGTCCCTTTGAATCCAGTCACCTTTACCTGTTTGTTTATTGGCTTGATTTGGTCTCTTCACTTTAACATCCAAATCCTACAAGTGCGCGCAGTATCTACAGAGCAAACGACAAGAGAAAGAACAGTGGCGTCCTTGTCTTCAATTGGTCCAAGTATCGTTTGTGGAGTTTTGATTTCATGTGCTTGTTCTATTTCTCTTGCCTTTGTTTTACCACACTTGGATAAGATATTTCTATATGTGATTCCATTATTATTTGTATTCGTGCTCTTTCATACCTTAGCACTTTTACCAACAATTATGCTGCTATCTAGCAAGCCAGTCGAGAAGTGTACCGAAGCGATGACACTTGAAGAGTGGTTTGATTTAACGCAGCTTACGAAATCTGAAGATCAAACAGTGCTAGAAAACAACAACCACTTGGAAAACGAAAATAAGATTTCTAGCACACAAAATGTTAAGCCAACAGTGTCAGTCATTGGCATAAGCTGTAGGTTTCCACAAGCAAAAAACAAAGAGAAATTCTGGGAAATGCTTTCAAAGGGTCATTGCGGCGTAACCGAGTTTCCTTCTAATCGACCAGAAGAGTATAAAATGTTTCATTCGTTGTATCATCCCAAGCGCTTTGTCAAAGGAAGACTCTGCACCGTTGGTGGGGCTTTCCTGGAAGACATACGAGGATTTGATGCCGAATTCTTCAAGATTTCACCACAAGAAGCTCCTGCTATGGATCCTCAGCAACGGATACTTCTTCATGTCGTCTACGAAGCAATTGAAGATGCTGGGCTTCGATTAGAAGACCTACAAAAAGGCAAAACAGGAGTTTTTGTAGGAATAATGAACCTGGATTACGCTGCAAGAGTAATGCAGCGGGATAATTGCTATAACATGGATCAGTTTTATTCAACTGGCACAACATCATCCATTGCAGCAAATCGAATTTCCTTTTCCTTGAATCTGACTGGGCCAAGTCTTGCTGTGGACACAGCATGCTCATCTTCTCTTACAGCACTTAGGATTGCTCAAGATTGTCTTATCAACGGCCAGTGTGACGTAGCAATCGTCTGTGCTCCTAACATTATTCTAGATCCTGCAGTACAGATGACATTTAGTATTGGTGGTCTTCTTGCTCCAGATGGCCGTTGCAAGTGTTTTGACGCTTCTGCCGATGGTTATGGACGAGGCGAAGGCTTCGTGGCTGTTATTCTAAAGGTTACACAGATTTCATTAGCTGATAATGATGACATTTACTGCGAGATTTTAGCTTCTGGTATGAACAACGACGGACAAAATGCCGTTCCAATTACTGCTCCAAGCCCTAAAACGCAGGCAGAACTATCAAAGTCAGTTCTCGAAGAGACTGGACTTGATGCAGCTGACATCGAGTACGTCGAAGCCCATGGGACTGGAACCGCTATTGGAGACTTCGTAGAAGCGTCCTCTATAGCCAGCACATACTGTGACAAGAATACTATAAGCCAAAGAATTCTTCGCGTTGGATCGGTCAAGTCAAACCTTAACCATACAGAGTCCGCATCAGGGCTAGCAGGGCTTATTAAAGTGTCATTGATGATCAAGAGGGGTATGTTTCTTCCAACCATTAACATCAAAAACTTGAATCCAAGACTTAAGCTCACTGACAAAGGAATGATAGTTCAGGAGGCTCTAGAAGAATGGAAAACGGCCCAAGGAAAACGTCGGACAGCCGCTCTGAGTTCTTACGGTTACGGGGGGTCGAATGTGCATGCCATACTTAGAGAAGTTTTACAAGAAAAGAAGCCAAAACAAACCACTTGTGATCAGATAACCAAAGATTGTTTTATCTTGACTTTATCAGCCCCATCTGAAGATGGCCTTGTGAACGTTGTAAAGCACTTTGAGCCCTGGTTGAGAGAACAGCCAGAAACAAGCGAATTCAAGCTCAACTTGTCTTATTCGCTCATTGAAAGGCGAAGCCATCATGAACAACGCCTGGCTGTTGTATTCAACACTCTTTCCGATGCTGCAGACTCGCTTTGTTCGTTTGCAAATAAAACCTTAAGAAAGGAATCACATATTATCTCTGGAGCTGCAAACAACAATAGCCAAAACCTCTTGTTCGTATTTGGAGGACAAGGTACCAACTGGAGTGGTATGGGAAGAGAAGTGATGCATTCAGAGCCAATATTCAATGAAGCCATTGTTAAAATTGACAAAATTGTCAAGGATGCTGGAGAAAAGTGGTCGTTAATCGAAGAGCTCTCCTTGAACGAGAAAGAGACAAGAGTGAAGGGTACCATAGTTGGGGAGGTTGCCACCTTTGCCATTCAATATGCTACCTCAAAGCTACTTGAGTCGTGGGGAATCCTACCGTCAGCTGTAGTGGGACACAGCCTCGGAGAGGTGGCTGCAGCCTGCGTAGCAGGAGCCCTTACGTTGGAGGCGGCAGTGAAAATTGTCTTGGTGCGATCGAAGTGTCATGAGAGGTGTTCAACGAAAGGTTCAATGGCTGCAGTTGGACTATCACAGGATGAAACTCAGGAACTGATAATAAAGCTGAAACTGGAGAACATAGTTTGTGTTGCTGCAGTGAATGACTATGAAAATGTTACCATTTCTGGCGATGCTGATGCTGTAGAAAGTATTGGAAACCATCTTAAACTTAATCATCCTAGCGTGTTTTGGAAGAAGCTGTCAACTCTTCGAGCTTTTCACAGCTACCAAATTGACGCCATCAAGAAAATATTCGTTGAAGACATTAAAAGCTTAAAAATCAAGCCGAGAACGCTACGGATACCTATGTACTCCACTGTACATGGTGATCAAGTACTAGGCAAACAGATTGACGAGGAATATTGGTGGAACAATATGAGAAAACCTGTTGTCTTCTATCATGCCATGAAAAACGCTCTCAAAGATGGTTTGAAGATGGTAATTGAAATCAGTCCCCAGACAGCTCTGAGACATTACATTCACAATATCTCAGTGAGAGTAACTGCGTCCTCCAACAGTCCTGTCATACACTTTGGGGCGTTTCCAAAAAAGTCAGTAAAAGACCAGCTTGCAGAGTTTTTGAAGAATACGATTTGTAAACTCTACGTCTTTGGCTATCCCGTTCTTTGGTCCAGCTTCCTCGGGCAAGAACCTCGACAATTTGTGCGATTTCCCACATACCCCTGGCAGGAGAAACGTTTTTGGTACAGAAATAATCCTCCTTCAAACACCGTTCGTTCTTTAGAACCCACCAACGACGTTCATCCGAGACATCCTTTTTTAGCTGAGGTCAGAATTACGGAGCAATTTTCTGGTATTCAATGCTGGGAAACAGAGATTGATCTTCACAGGTTTCCCACGTTTAAAGACCACGTTATCATTCAAGGAGGGCCAGTACTTCCTGGATCATCATTTGTCGAGATGGCCATTGCAATGGCCTACGAAAGGTTCCATTGTTCTGAAGGCTTACAAATCACAAATGTACGCTTCACAAACCTGCTCACACTACCAGAGAGCCAAGTACGTCTGCTGAGACTTAGACTGGAGACGAATGACAGTACTACAGAAGCAAACTTTTCTGTTGTCAGTGTACATCCTGAAGACGGCACAGAAATGGTGCTAGCAACTGGAGGGATTGTTGCTGACTCTTCTGCAAACTATCCTGATTGTTTGAGCAGAGGTCAGTAAATCCTAACTATATGATCATGAAATAAAACTGAAATACCTGAATAAAAATACCTGCACTGATCTATATTATATGCTATATACCACAAACTGTCATCTTCATGGTTATAATACATTGCTTCTTCAAACTTCTGTTTGTTTTTAACATTTATTTTGTCTACCTTTCGACTTACACGGTCAACTTCACGGCAGAGTCATTTCATCTTTATTTTGCATTTAAGTGAAGACGCTAATTAAAATGCAAAAGATCAAAATCATTGGTTATCCAGAATATTGGGTAGGAGGTAATCATAAATTGTAGTTCTTAACAGTTGTGGTGAAAATCAGTATTCATCTTCTGCTCTTTACTTCACACCGTGGATAATTGATTTCGTTCTTGATTTCAGCAGGTCAGTCATCAAATCCTGAAGCGCTAACAGAACAAACCCTCGATCCTGCACTCCAGAAGATAATATCGTCTATGGATGAGGTCCCACTTTCCACAATCCGACATGTGACAGAGAAATTTGGCTTTGACTTTGGCCCTTGTTATTCACTACTTAGAAGAGTTTGGCGCCAAGGGGACCGGGCATTGTGCGTGCTGGAAATGGATGGTCCATTTGCTTCCGAGATACCCATGTATGTGATACATCCAGCGTTTGTCGATGCATGCTTCCAGGTTCGTTAAATATACCTTTGACTTTATCAAGCCAAATTATTTGTTTGACCCGAGGGGAAGTTTTTCCCTCAGTATTCTTGTTTTCTAATTAACGTAGCAAACCAAGCCGAGTTTTAGAGTGCGACGCGCGAAAATATGACCAAATTTAATTTATTCACATGCTTCCATGCACGAGCTTTTTGCTGCCAAACGAGCTTTTACATGCCTTATTTGATAAAAATAGCCATCTTTGCATTGAAATATTCCCGTGCATAAAATCATACGATTCATACATTATCGCTGGCGGTCACACTTTTGCACATCGCGCTGTAAGTATATAGTGGCCCGGAACTGAAGCGAATGCTAAAACTTTGGTTAAAAGAATAAGAAGTGGGGATAGAAGAGTAGATAGATTTTACCCTTGATATTTCACAAACTAAAAGCCCTTCATATTTTTCTCAATTTAGACTGCAGTTGCAGTTGAAGATGACGAACCGGACCAAGAAACAAAAAGTATTTCGGTTCCAATCGGAGTGCAGAATTTTACCGTGATTGATTCAAGGATCCCCAAAACCACATATTGTCACGTGGCTAAAAGTGAGTCTGGGAACATCACCACTTATGACATGAGGCTGGTTGATGCTTTTGGAAAAGTTTATGTCACTATCGAAAAGTTTCAATCCACCGACATCACAAATCTTGTCAGGTCACCTAAACTATGCGACGTGTGCTATCAAACCGAATGGATTGCCTCAGAATTAAGAGAGACTGGGAGCTTCCTTGATTTTTCGAAATGCCTTATTGTGGTGTTAAATGATAATCATGGCATTGCGAGTTCATTTGCGAAGAAGTTTACGACGAGTGTTACAGCCAAGGTGCGTAAATAACAACCTTCCCTTCTTGTATACAGTTATTTAGAAAAGGTTGGTGAAGGTTTTGTTACATATTGCTGCACACCAACAGTTACACTATTGGCGATGCAAGCAGAGAAATGTCTCAACAATATAGGATCTTCCCAAAGTTTTTCTATATGTTTTTCCGGCATATTTTCTTTTGTGCCAATATTATTTACATATTGTCCACTCATACAAACGTATTCCCAAGTCTGAGCTATGCTTTTAAAGGGTGTAAATGAGAATCACTAGTGCCTACGAAGTACAGCCCAAAATGCATGTTACAAGACTACTTGCTTATCGGCAGCACCTCATTTTAGTTTATTTTATGCAAGTTTGACTAAGTCTCGTAATTTTTAGCTTTTATCTTCATAATCATGAATGTATGACGATTTGCTTTTAAGGTCGTACCGATTGAGTTACCTGAAGATACCAAAATCCAAGCATTGGCTGACATTTTGCGAGCAGCTTTGCCAGCCCCAGACGACACGTTCTTCTCTAAGCTGATCGTCATAAACTTTACGCCACTACAAGTCAACTCAAATCTTTCAAATATTGAGAGCATCGACAAGAGTCAAGAACTTGCATTCATGAACTCTGTGGAGGTCCTGAAGATCCTCGTGGAAGTTCAGAGCCAGTTGCCAAACATTAATTCCTGTCAATTTGTCGCTGTCAGTTGCTGTGCTCAGATAATCACCGGCATGGAAGACACATCATTACCTTCGGGGTCCACAGTTTGGGGTTTGTGCAGAACGGCATCCCTCGAAATTCCTAAACTCAGAACAACTATTATTGACCTCTGCAAAGCGAACGACACAGAATTAGATCTCCTTGTAGAAGAGATCAAGGTAGGCTAAGTCAATAAGGCTCAGGTTAAACTACGAACTTCACATGGGCCGAACTTAATTGAAACAATGGATATTAAGGCGGTCTTCCTTGATGTCATTAGGTTCGGCTCATGTGGAGTTTGACGTTTGACATGAGCCTGAGTTGTTCCAGTGAATACAATGGGATGATTTAACCTCATTTTAAGTGCGCGCGGGGCTAAAACATATCTCAATCAGTAAATACAGAAAATGATTCTAGTCTTTAATATGCATGGTTTTCACTTGTCAAACAGTATAAAATTAACTAAGTTCTTTCTGTTACCTTAGAACAATGGAGCAGAGGATGAAATAGCATTCAGAGATGGAAAAAGACTTGTCAACCGTCTCACAAGAATCAAATCTGAAACTCAAGTTGTAAGTGAAGATTTGCCTCAAACGCTTAAAGTCGATGCCAGTCTGGTATATGCATTACTTCATCCAAGCAAAGAGAAGATTTGTCTAAAATATGGCACTAGAAGTTGTCCCGTAAATGAAGATGAATTAGAAATTGCAGTGAGTCATTTCTGGATTCCACCGAACATCGAAGGCCGTCTGAAAAGTGGAAGCGAGTATTTTGGATTTTCAGGTCAAATCATCAACTCAGGATTGAAAACTGGGGAGTTTGTTTTTGGAGCCTCACAACAGCAGCGGCTTAGCAACATCCTTCAAGTCAACCAGTCCGAGGTTATCCCAAAACCTGAACATTTACAATTGAGCCCACAACAAGCTGCAACTTTGCCCAGCTGTCTAACCCTAGCACATTATGCGCTTCAACAAGCAACAATCGGCGCGAAAGTGGGTGGAACAATTATTATCAACGAAGCTAATCGGGATCTGGGCATTGCAGGTTTGCTTGTAGCTCGAGCATTAGGATTTTCGGTGTTCTCTACGTCTTCAGAGCCACGACTAGAGGTTTCAAAACGTCTTCTAGAGAAATATGGAGCCGTTGTAGTGACTGATTCACAATATGCAGGTATTATTAAAATTATCATCATCATTATGTACCAATTAGCCTCGGACAGCTTTTCAGTTCCAATGTGTACAGCTACTTAATATATGATGAAACTTATACTAAATTTGACATAATTTTAATGATTTGCTTAAAGAATTTCCAAGACAATATTCAAGTACAGTAGAAGCTTCCATCTTCTTCTACAAGCCTCAACCAAACAGCATACGAAAGAGCTGTAACCTTCTGAGACCAGGAGGCAAAATTGTAATGCTTGGAGAAACATTCCATGGCAACGTGATGATCCCCTCGGATAAATGCATTTCGTATCAGAGGATATCCTACAATGACATACTGCAGCCTCTAGGGAAATTCAAAGAAATGTGGTCTAACTGCTTGAAGTTATTGCAGAGTTCAGGTATCGAAAAGCAGGTCCTTGGTATTGAACAGGAAGAAACTAGCGTCTTTGATATCTTAGGAGTTAGCTTGGATCAAGGTGCAGAGAGCAAAAAAAGTTTTGCTAAACCAGAAACTGCAAGCGCAGATACCATATGTAATCTCATCACTGATTTCCTATCAGACGAAATAAGTTCTACTAGGAGTGAGCTGAATCCGACTGTGTCAATGAACATGTCGTTTTCCTCCTTTACGTTTATCGAAAAGGAAAAGAAACCAAACAACGCACAGGTGTTGCCAGTTGGCTTCGATCAATATGGGCTGAAGCGTAATCGTACTTACATGGTTGTTGGGGGAGTAAGAGGGTTTGGTTTTGAGGTTGCACGCTGGATGGCACAGAAAGGTAAATTTGTTTTAAGGTGCTTCTCAGCATCATTAAGGCATGGCTCTCAGATGAAAAACTGTTTCGCTATATCATAGCCAGTTTTCTACGAATCTTCCCCAAACTTGGCAAGTTAATGTCTTTTGTGAAAAGAAGGAACCTTAGAGCCTTGGTTACCATGGAAACTAAATCACGTGACCACAAGGCCGCCATCTTGGATTTTTAAACAAATCGTTTGTAGTCGTATTGAAACTACTTCAAAAGTCCTGAAAATCCATATTCCTTTTTATATTTGCAATACCTATATGGATCTAATTGGATATCTTGGAAGTTATATTAAGTTTAATTTTTAGAATATTTTCTGTATTTTCCAAAAAATTAAAAATATTCTAAAAATTAAACTTAATATGATTTCCAAGATATCCAATTAGATCCATATAGGTATTGCAAATATAAAAAGGAATATGGATTTTCAGGACTTTTGAAGTAGTTTCAATACGACTACAAACGATTTGTTTAAAAAATCCAAGATGGCGGCCTTGTGGTCACATGACCTGGTTTCCATGGTAACAGATATGCGGTAATTGCTTGCCTTGAAGAATTACTACTACGAGCCAAATTTGGGAAAGATTCATAGTAAACTGTCAAAGATATGAATAAATAACTGATTTTCCATCACTTCCTCAAAAGAGCCATGCCTTAATGGTGCTGAGTTCCACTAAAGATAATATTCCTTGCAACTAATCTCGCATATTTGTATCTCCGCCAACTTCTCACAACTGCGACAACACGCTACATCAGAATTGCAAGCTGATTAGGCAAGTTATGCTTAAGAATTTCTCGTGCAACTTGAGAACATTGATGTTTTAATGTAATGCGCCTAAACAAATAAGTTATTATCATCATCATCATCATTACTTGTCTTGCAACGAAATCGTTGACAAGTTGCTAAATTTCCTAGTGTAACATTGCCAGGATAACAATATAAGAATATGACATCACAATCTTAATGATTATAAATTCATGTGCTTCTTTGAAGGAGCTGGCACCATTGTCCTTGTAGCTCGATCCGTCCCTTCGAGTTCAAAACTGCAGGAAGTTTCTTTACTAGAAAAAGAAACTGGCGCAAAAATAAAGATTTTCCAAGCTGATGCGTCCAGTTGAGCAAATGCAGGCTCTTTATGCAGATAAACTTGTACAGTTACCCAGCATGGCAGGGATTGTCTTAACGGCAATGGTGCTACACGACCAGCTCATTTCACAAGTTGACAGTGACTCTTTCTATAAAGTCATGGCACCAAAAGTTACTGGTAAAATGTTCAAAAATTTTGTAATAAAACATAAGTTACATTAAAACACGTCTAAACAAAAAAAGAAGAAGAAAAAAAGATTTTGAAAGAAAGAAAGGAAGGAAGGAAGGAAGGAAGGAAGGAAGGAAGGAAGGAAGAAAGAAAGAAAAGACGGGAGAAAAGTAAGAAAACGAATATGGATCTCGAAATAGCTGTAATCGTATTTCACTTTTTCTTCACAGGTGCATCGATACTTCATGAAATGAGTTTAAAAATGGACCTGGATTTTTTTATTCTGTTTTCGTCGATTGCGTCTTTGCTTGGTAACCCTGGGCAGGCATCTTACTCAGCAGCCAATGCATTCCTTGACAGCCTCGCATGTTACAGAAGACGTGTCCTTGGATTACCAGCTCTTTCAATCAACTGGGGACCAATTCAGGGAGCTGGAGTCTTGCAAAGACAAGAAGATATTGCAAAAATGCTTTCCAGGGCTGGATACAGGATGACGGATGCCCAAACAGGCAAGTCATCCACTCTAATATAGTTTATCTCCAATTTTTTATGTCATAACAACAAACGTTTCGTCCATGAAGAAATGATGTATACTTTTGCAAGTAACTGATTCAGATTTTTGAATGCATTTGAAATTCTTTTTGTTTCGCATACCAGCAAATGTAATTGCTATACATGTGCTTCTCATTGAAAAGCGTAAAGTTATATAACAAGACACCCTAACAGCTATTCTGTCTACAAATGTTCCAGTAGTTGCCCCCTTGGCATCCCATGATAATGTCTAAATTAAAAAAAAATAGAATTTAAGATGTCTGCCATATTGGTATAAAAGATCTAATCGTTCCACTTTTCATGTTTCCCTTGCCAGGTGTGAAGTTCATGGAAGAAATCCTTATCAAATACCCACTTGTTTGTCAGCTCGGTTTATTTGATGCAGACTGGTCACGGCTAATGGAGACATCCGTTGCACTTAAAAACTCAGCTCGCTTTACAGCAATCAAGGAAGAAGTTGACGTACAAAGGACCCATCAAGATATGGACTCTCTCGGTCCAAGGATAATAATGGAGAGCGACCATAAGAAGAAACAGTCTATGGTCGAAGAATATGTTTATGAGATCATTTCTCAGTGGGTCGGAGTGTCTCCTTCAGAAATCGACCTTAACACCAGCTTATACAGCTATGGATTGGACTCTTTCTTCGGTCTGACGTTGAAGATGCAGCTCGAGACAACATTACAAGTTTCCTTTGAGGTTAGCCTATATACTGTTTCGTTCGAGGTTAGCTTATATAGTACTCATTCTTTATATAGATACAAACCAGTCTAAGTAACGCTACTCAGGGGAAAAAGCGTACGTCGCGTGATGATGGTAGCGGCGGCCAGGGTCAAACAAACTAAGTCAAACAAACTAAGGTGGCTACTGCATGACTATTGCTTATTGTCCTGCATACGCGAGATTGGGGATTGGGGCAGGTCTTGTGGTTTTCCTCCCCATTCCCCTCACGATCAATATTGATTTTCCAAAGTCTCATTTCCAGTTGGAACCATCGTGAAAATTAAGGTCCCCACTACTTTCACGTAAACGAGAAGCACAGAAATAATAAATATTTTAATTATCTATTATTTTTTAAATATCTTTTTAAATCGAAGGCCTTCTACTTCATGCAACACGACACTACTCCCGCCAAGGTTGTACAAGACGTGCTCACCAAATTACAAGTTCAGAGTCAATCAAACTCCAGTCCTTCTAATAAAGAGGGTTCGAATACTACGCAAGAAAATACAGACGCAGTCACTCATGACGATGATGAAACAACGAGTGAAACGTACCCAAAGGACGAGAGCTGTCCGACAGCAACCTATCAGGTTATGCCTCTTTTCACGCCTAAAGGAGCGAAGGTCATGTTTTTCTGTATTCACCCTGCTGGACGGTATGCCATGAACCTTATACCAATCTCAGCAGCATTTAAGACACAGGTTTGTTGTACAAAATATGCAGAACCTTATACACTATTTTCAAAATATAGTATAGCTTAAGTAGTACTCGCCATCTGATTAGTCGAAGAACTGTGTTTTAATAGGACAGTTGATAGATAGATAATTTGTAACACCGTATGGTATGTAAAAATGAAACTGACGTTTCGGACGTTAGTCCTTCATCGGAGATGAACTATCTATCAACTGTTTTACTGAAAACACCGACGCAGTTTACACTAGTTTTCACTAGTTTTCCACCTTATTCATGTGTTTTAATAGGGATGAGAGCACTGTTGCTAACGCCATCTGCTCGCGCGCTGCAAACTTTGCAACCAGATTTCAAAACCACAACGTTTCTTCTATCTTGCTTTTTCTTGCGATATTGTTACAGAACCTTATCTCTTTCTTCGCAATTGGATACACCGACCCTACAATGACCGGTGATAACAGAAGTGTAAATGAACTCGCGCGAAGTTATGTCAAAATGATCAAGCAAGTCCAACGTCGTGGTCCTTATTTTCTGGGAGGCCAGTCCTTTGGAGGACTCGTAGCGTATGAAATGGCAAGTATTCTAATAGAGGAGGGAGAAGAGATTTCTTTCGTGGCAATGATTGACACATTTCCATGGGAAATGCAGAACCGGTCTGGTGCTGCACGGCTTGAAATTTTGTTTCGAGGCAGAAAGCTGGAAGATATGATGGAAGACCTTTTCCAGGTAAATAAACGTATTCAAAGTTCTTGATAATAGCCAACTTTCGAAATATGCTTCGCTTGTCAAGCACAAAGGTTTCAATGTTTGGCTTCGTGCATAATGCTCAGTAATTCGTGATAGGAGTAAAGAATAAATTTAATTTCGCACGTAGCCTCGTACTACAACCTTTGCGTGTGACAAGCGAAGCATATCTCGGTAGTGGACTATTTGCGATATAATGCTCAAGCTCATTCAACAGCTGTTTATTTAGACTGATTACCTATCATGTCCCACAGGAAGCCATGAAAGGCGTTTTCGACAGCGTCACACTACATTTTTTTTTTTCATTTTTCTTCTTCTTTATTTTGTGAACAATAATCACTGAAACATCTTTCAGGCAACGTTTGAACAAGTTTTGTCCAAGCTCGCATCTCAAACACTGAACATCCCGCCTGAGGAATACGAGAAACAAAGAAAAAGAAAGACGCAAAACCAGACAATTGAATTTCTACAAAACAAAGCAAGGGAACTTGACATACCTTTGTACGATATCAGGCGGTTGAAGGAGGCACTGCATCAAGATAATCAGCTGGCTACTCGAAAACATCGCGAATGGAAACCTGGGGCGGTAAGGCAATATAACACTTTATATGACTTAATCATAGATAATATTAACTATGATTAGGTGTATCTATTAACTATGGTCTAATATAGCCTCCTCAGTCGCAGGCTACTCGCTGGGGTTTGTGTGGCGGTTCGAGATGGATGGGTTTCCTGTGGTGAAAACGAGGAAGGGTACTAGTCCAGAAATTGTAGAAGAAATTGTACTCAAGAGAATGACATGGGGTATGAAATGACACTGAAAAAACAAACAACAAAAAAACAAACAAAAAAACAAAAAAACAAAAAAAACAAAAAAACAAAACAAAACAAAACAAAACAAAACAAAACAAAAAAACAAAAAAACAAAAAACAAAAAATAGAAAGAAAAAAAATCAAAGAACAAACAAACAATGAAAAACACACTCATACACCAAATATAACAATAACAAATTCACCTAGATATTCAATTCTTCCCCGCAGGTACACTACAAAGGTCCAATTGCATTTTTAAAAAGCGCTGATCAGCGATACACTCCCATTAAACCATTGCAAGAAAGCTCAGACGACGCATGGTCCTTGCTCGTGGATGGTAACATTGATGTGTACGTGTGTCCTGGTGATCACTTGGCTCTAAGTGAGCCTGAAGATGCCCTAGTAACGGGAAGTATCCTAGCAAACACCATTGCAGTAACCTATCGTAACCAGTTTGGACAGATATCTTACTTGGCGAGAACCTACAAACAGAAAAAAGCTACTGAAAGATTTAAGCATGGAGTCCAAGCTTTTCTGCATTCTAGAAAAGGTAAAATAAATTGTCCTTGTTTTACGAGGATAGCACTTCATAGCCAGTGGCTAACAAGCTTGTGGTACTCCTTCCATAACTGAATTGGAATTTAGGAGTTGATTTTAATGGAGGGAGGAAATAAAACCCGGGGGGAGGGGGGTAACCCTCAAAGCACAGACGAGAACCTTTATATCCGCTGTCATGCTCATGAACGTATTAATAAATCAATAATCGGTTCAAGAGAAAATGAAAATGAAAATGAAAATGATTTTACGATTTTATGTTTTTATGTTTTTAGGATTCAAAGCTCCAAAATTTGGTAAAGTGTACCTTTTGGAGCAGAAAAGGACGCTGGTATTTCAGCCTCTGACAACGAATGCAAAGAAGGGCAAAAAAACAGAGAAAGAAACTGGGAAAAGGAGTGAAAAAGTCATTGAAATAGCAGGTATAGTAAATGATAATAACGGGATTCAAGTTTTCTATCAAATACAGTGGAAAGGATCACGTGACCTATCCGTGCACAATACTTGTTTCATGACACATGCCACTCATAGACGTTTCACGTTTTATTTACCTCAGAGCTCACCAATGTCCAGCCCGGAAGGTACGTGGCAAAGACATTGAAAAGCATCACCCAAGCAAGGGAGGTCAGTGGTCATCGGACAGGGGATCTTAACTTGATCATTGCCTTGGTTATGTCTTCACATCGAGTCTATAGCTTCGAGTTGCTGAATTTAGCTGACTTGAAGGACTTCATCCAGATGATGGAAGCCTTGTTGGTTGTGTCATTGGTGCAAAAGTGACGGGATTCACTGTCACCTCATTTAAATAGCAAGAACTACTTACACGGTATCTATCCGTTGTATTCCTAAGTCGTAAGTCGTCGTAAGCCGTCGTAAGTCGTAAGCCGTCGTAAGTCTGAAGAATCATATTTACTACAGCCTTGTGCAAAAAACTTTGACCCTTTACATTTGTAACGCATGTATTAAACAAGTATATCAAAAGTATATCAGAAATTATGGGATATCATCCCCGGTAATTTTTTTTCGGGAAGCCCTAATGATAGACAACTTAAAATATTAGGGATATCCCATAATTTTATAACTTGATGTGTCCACTCAAGGTGTATTGCGTGAATAGAACGTTTGCATGATGGCGTCATTTGACTCCCACTACCATAATACTTCATAATGCTTCGCGAATTTTAATTCTCTGCATTGTTCTTGCCCTTAAACACGGTACTGCTATGAAAAACCTTTTAGCTTAAGTAGAGGAAGGAGATTACTGAATTTTAGCCTGTGAAACCAAGGAGGTTTCACCACCTCCCGGGTAAAACCAAGTGAACAGGAAAAAATAGTATTAAGGCTGCATTCATAACACATCCCCCTTAAAGTCATGCAAAAAAATACGATCCTCCCGAAGCAAGGCTTGTAGCTTCTTCCAACAATTGTGCATCACCCCCATTTTTCTGATAAAAATTTGCTCATCCCCCCCCTTTTTCCTACCAAAATTTTCCCGATCCCCACTCAATTTCACCTCCCCCCCCCCTGCCATGCATTATGAATGCAGCCTAAGAAAAATTAATAAGGAATGATGAAATAAAATGTCTCTAAAGAGCGTCCTACAGGCTGATGAAATATACGTAAAAATAAATTGTAGCTCAAAAATAAAATAAAATCAATAATTACTCAGGATTGATACTGAATTGATTTTGTTGCCGAAATGGTGCACAATAACATTTCCTGAATAATTCCTGATTAACTGAATAATTAGTATTTTAAAGATATAGATACAAAAGAAACTCATAAGGGGGTTGTATTAAACCGCTTTCAGTTTCTGGATACACATTATTTGATTCTAAAGCCCCCTAGTTTGTTTTATTATATAGCAACAAGGTAATATCAAAAATGTCTCTGTCTATACCTTCAAGTGAAATAATTACAACAGTTTCAGTTTGCTTGAAAAATAATTGATTCCTGTGTTGTCGTTCTTTTTAATTTTTATAATTCAACGTTCTTGCGATCGAGGTGCGTATATAACTGCTATGCAAATTCTTATTTGGCATTTATCAAATTAACAAAGACTTGCGAAATAAGTATTTAACACCATATTGTTAACGCTCTCATACTGACCCCCACATTACCGTCATAGCCCCCAAATATGGTAGCACAGTTGAATTCTGTAACGACCCATATCGTCGTTACAGATGAAGAGTTAAAGCCGTCACAGCACGTTTATGCAATGACAAAATAACAACATAACTCGATATTAGACATGCATTTGGAAAGCATACAGCACAGAGAGTAGCAGTGTCGTTATCATGATTCTAGTAAGCTTTCTCGCTTTGCTCTCTTTAAGCTCTCTGCCTAAAATGTTTGGGAATCCACTTCGAATGGCGTCGAACTCGTATCCAAAGCCTTTCACGCGTGAATTGAAACTTCAGGATCCTCCGATGAAAGGTAAAATAATATATTTGGTTTACGTTTTTTCGGGCAGACTTTTTTCCTTTATTTGTTTGTTCTTCTTGTAGAACTTGTTTTTAGCTGTTCGAGAGAGAGAAGCACTTACGTAATGTTTTGCGCTGAATTGGAATATCAATCGGTGATTTTATTACAGTCTGACTTAATAACGTCCGGTAGAATTCGAGAGTATTTTTAGCGGAAGCAAACGGGCTTTGAAATAACTATCGTTAGAAAGATTTCCAAATTTTTATGTAGCCATTCATGTAATAAAGAATATTTTCCATAAGTCCATATTTCTATATTTTCCATGAGCGGTAGGTTTCGCTCCATTGTGTCACCTAGTGACGGTGTGTGAGCGATATCCAGAATAGACAAAAGATCGAAAACACTGACTTATGAAGTCAGTCTAAATAAATAAATAAATATATATATTGCTTTAACGTTACCTTAAGTCTAAACGTCACCCTCTCGAATCTCATATCTTTCTTTACACATAGAAGAATATAAAATAAAAGTGATGGAAATATATGGGAAAGTATCTTTTACTCTGTTCATTTTCTCTGGGCTTCCTGTGGTAGGTGAGAATAGGGAAGAAGAAGAAAGTCGAGATTTTTGTTGTTGTGAAATTTAATAATGAAATGTAACTTTTTGTATTCAGGATCAGACGTCATGATATTACAGAGCTTGTTGGCCAGGTGTCCTTCCGTCACGAGTATAAAAACCACGGGTGCGTTCGATCAACAAACACAGACAGCATTAGCTGACTTCCAGCGAATCAACCATGTGAATAAGTATGATGTCTAGCTCATAAATAACGAAGATCTAATATGGGTTGGAAACCTGTGGACACTCAAATGGTTTCCGCTCTAGCAATCACGTGATTGGAAAGCCATTTCAGTGCTTGTCACATGCCAACGCATCTTCCAACTCGTATAAAATCTGTTGATAGATAGATAATTTGTAACACCGTAGGGTATGTAAAAATGAAACTGACGTTTCGGACGTTAGTCCTTCATCGGAGTAAACCAAAAAAAAATATAAAATCTGGTTTACAGCGCTTCTCAATCACGCGTGAAATCGTACAATTTGTCATCGTGACGAAGAAAGTTTTGTTGAACGTCAATCAATGACATTCCATAGGCACGTGCCCCACTTAAAAAGCTTTGGGCTTTCCGACAATATACTGGGAAACACTTTGATTGGCGTCCACTAAAACTCTATTGTCGCATAAAACGTTTCAACCATTTCGCGCGTATGATTGATAAGCGTTGTTAACGCTTTAAATATTTTAAGTTTTATAGTTGTGCATATCATGACGTAACAGTCTTGAAATCGTATATGCATGCATGTAAAAGCGTACAAATCTTGATATGATTTTCCATCTAACTGAGATCCAATTGAAATGGAAGACGGAGGAGGATAAGGGTCTTTTAAGAATTTTCTCTGTTTAAATTTTCAACGCTTTGAGGGCATTCGCCTCAAATGGTGCCGATTTTCTTGATTTCATAGTTCTGGTAAATTGGACATAAAAAGCGCAACACTGGTGCTGGATCAGCTGATGTACGACGGTTACAAGGATGACGGGAAAATCCCCAAGGGATACAAATTTAAGGTGGGTATTTTATCGTGCAGTCTTTCAACCTTTGCACCAACAGAGGTCATCTGTCATGAGTGCAAGAATTTCACTTATCTTTCTCAATTTATTTTCCGTCCATAGCTTTACATTCCCGTCCACAAAGATCGAAATATCGAGACAACTGCGACCTTATACGACTCTAACTACCAGGTATTCAATGATTTACTGTTCACACTTATTTCTGGACGTGACATCTGATGTAGAGCTTTTTGGGCCTCCCTTGATTCGACGGTTTTTCCAGTCTTCCTCCCTCTGCAAAACCTACCTAGCTAAATTTCAGTTAGCCTTTTCCTGATTGGTCAGCTCAAAGGTTGCTGTTTCAGGGTTATAAAATTTGAAGGTCTTTTGAAAGCGACAATAATGTTCAACCTTCTTAGCTTTTTACTACGGGAATTTTAGTATGAGTTCAATTTTTTTAACTCTCGGCTTTACAAAAGCTTCAGAGAACGGCCGTGCAAAGATCACAGGCAGGGGTGCGGACCCTGACAGGATTAACTACAGCACTGCATTATTAATATTAACACAAGGCCAGTATAGATTTTAATATTTTGTATCTACCATTAGGTTAGGTATAGATTTCTAGTGCGCACTCATGGTCACATCACAGACACAGGCGAAGAATTAAACCAGTTGACTACCGATGGTAACACACCAACAGGACTTGCGGTAAGTCATCGTATCCAAGGTCCAAGAGCGTGCTCATTGCTTGTTTAGCTGGGACTGCGCACTTTCGGAATCCCTGTTATTTATTTTGCTCAAGTTGAATGGGTTTTCCCATCGAATTGTTTTCATTTTCAGTATCATTGACGGACCACTTGACCACCATGACCTTGACCTTGGCCAGATGTTTAACTTTGCAGTTAAAATGACAGGGTTTCATACGTGGTCATGAGTGACCAGCTTTCGATCTTTTTTTATTCTTTGCATCTAAAAAATTCGAGCATTTTTTCCCGTTGTTTTTATCAGTAGAACTGCGCGCAGGAAGGTCCGAAAGCACGGAAAAAGGAGAAACGACAGCCACGAATCTTAGGCTGCTTATTTATTACTCAAAGTTGATTGTGGATGACGGATCGATGTTTAGAATTCAGGAACAAGATTTTGAATTAAATACAGTCAATAAGGGTCGAGTGTTTAAGTCCCCTATAGAATGCGTACATCTTTAACAACAATTTTTATTTTTAATTTTCAGACTTTTGATCTTAACAGTCCTGAACCGAATCCCGTGTTGTTCGGACCGTAAGTAAACAAAAGCCGTGCTGTTATAACTTTCGAAACGTAAGATTTCCATACATAGACATTTCCTAATGGTTGCACACTCTACCAATTGTCAGGTAGAGGTGCGCAAAATCTTGTGCGATATTCATTAACTCATTGGAGGTGGAAGCGGAGCGCGAGGCAGGCCTTGGAGGGATATGAGAGGGGGACGCTAATAAGAGATACTTTGACTAAAGCTAGTCTTGTTGACAACTCGTTCACTCCAGTGTATGCGGGCTAAGCCCCAGTTCTGAGGTCGGTAAACAAAAGCAGAAATTATAATAAAAACAAAACAAGCAACTCCTGGATTCGAGGCTTAGTCCACATACACTGGAGTTCAAGAGTCGTCAATATTTAAACCTTTAGCAGCGGGTTTACCGCTAACCGCTCATCACTAACCGCTAGGAACGAGGCCTCGAAAAACGCCCTCAAACACTGAGAAACATTCAGCAAAAATGAAATTCAATATGGAGACTCTTCCAGCAGGGACCTCATTATGACGCGTTGCTGAATGTCAAACGTTTCACGAAAAAAAAGACCTGGCGCGTCGAACTGCAGTTTGAGGTTTGCGGTACCTAGCAAGAACGTGATGGTCTCAATAGTAGCCTTTGGTGTGATCGTGAACATTGACTTGTTGATTTTTTCAGATACCCGGTAGTGCGACAAGTGAAAGGACTCGAAGGTGAGTTTCTACGACTAAAAGAAGTAGACAATTTGGGAGTTTGTATTTTAAATAAGCGTTTGTTATCACTTCCAGGTAATGTGGCCATTGGTCCTGATGAGGAGAACACCTTTATCCCATACATAAGATATGGAATATTACTTCATACGGGGGAATGGAAAAACTGGAATTCGTCACGGCCAATGCCCAATAGGTAAGAAAAGCCTTTGACAGAAACTGCTTTTTTGAACACTTCATTGTCGCGCAGGGATTGGGAAACGCGCCTTTGGGTAGACAGTGTACCCAAAAATGTGGCATTTCGTTGGCTGTATGAGTAAGAGAACATCACGTCGCCACAACTGCAGACGTGTTTAACGCGCAACGTTGGGGATGATTTTTATTCAACTTTTTGAATGTTGCGCGCAAAAGTTGAACCTTTTTCTAACTTAAGGTTCATTGAGCCATCCCGCTATGAAGAAGGTAGGCATGGTTTAACCAAGAAAGACTCGGTGGTCACAAAAGAAATTGTGGGATATTTTTAGGGATATAACATAAAAAGGTTTGAAATTTATTTCCATAATTCCATCATGACCCAGGACTTCAGTTGTGAGGCCTCTACAACTGGGACAAATAGAAAATTATAATAACTGTTATCAAATTTTCATTTGCTTTTATTTGGATTCAAGAAAGTGAAAGTCGCGTGCTAGGCGTGCCAATACATATGCGAAGCTGCAGTATCCCCCTGGCAAATTTTGTTCAACAAACAAAAAAAAAACTTTTTGTTTTTTTATTTCTTTATTCATTATTTTAATATCACAAATATTTTCTTTCCTACTAGTAATGGTTGCATACATGCTCACCCAACCGACCTGCAAAAAGTTGATGAAATTCTAACTAAAGATCTTGGAGTGACTGTTAGATCGAACCCATTTGGTACAATCCCCTATCCCTACCAGCCCCAAGGTCTGCTCTCTATTGAACAAATTGATCATTGATTATTAGTTTATTAGAACGTGTCACGCGACCCAAACAACTCCAGACGCGGCATGTTCCTTTTGTGTTTTGCGCTGCCATCCATCAAACTCTTAGTAAATTATTTGATTGACGGAAGCCAGTTACCCTGGTTACCGAGTAGCTGTGTTATTACATGAGTGCCTCTCGAAATAGGGTATTTCCTATATAGCTCGGTTGGTCACGGCCACATGCTTGGTTCCAAGTTAAAATGAGTGTGCATGCTACCACAGGGTACCCGAGTCTAATATCAGCCAATGTCTATGTGTGCAGCGCCCGACTTAAAAGCAATTATATGATTAAGCTAAATTAAATTTGTATCTATATTCAAAATTATGATAATTATATTATATTATAAATTAATTTTTTTTCTATGTAAGATAGAGTTTTGAAGATGAATATATAACAATCTTAGTTAATTTATGATTCAAGACTTTCTAGTTTATGCACTGACAGTATTAAATAACTTGATGTACCTGTGTTTGCCATGAAAATGGTAGATATTTAAAATATTTGGAAATTTCTTTTCTATAAAACAGTATTTGAGAAGGACGTTTCGGTAAAGAATGCACTGCGCAAGTTCGGAAAATCACTGACAACAAGTAACGATCGATTGGCGAAATCTTCCTTCCCGAAGGAAATTCGGTTGTCAACTAAAACTTGCCTCTTGTTCACGTGGAAACATAAAAGCGTTTTCACATGTAAGATAGGCTAGTCTGTCCAGAACAATAGTTATTCAAAGTGGTCGCCATATTTACATTCAGTGTATTGACTCGGTTCTCGTCCGCCATTTTTCCGCCCAAATTTCGAACATGCGCGGTGCTATCTTCACATTCGTACCCTTATAATGTCATAGGTGTCCCAAGAATACAGCCATTATCTTGGCCCCTCCAGACTCGTTTTGACCCTTCCCACTACGAGGCTGGATGGTCAAAATCGAGACTTATAAATCTACATGCCTTACTACTGAAGTTTGTGTAAAACTTGTATTCGCTGAACTTGTTCTTTCTCTTCATTCTTCTGTCCGTGACAACAATAATCGTTAGAGAGGATGACGATCCAATTTCTGCAGGTGTGTAGCTATTTAGCATGAAGTTAGGGTGTTGTCTACATGATGAACTGAATTACACTTCCCATGAATCCAACCATTTGTAGACTGGAGCTGTGGAGTTGACATGGTGAGCCATGGGGCCTGACATCCCATAAGAAAGACCGCGGAACAAATAGAAGCTGGAATACAGAACCGAACGTAGAAAGATTAAACACGAGATCTCTTCAGATTGGGCGTAATGTTTTTACATTTAAGACCACCCGTCATTCTCTTGAGTATCATTTCTTTGTTCAAGGGTTGCGTACGAGAAGACGCATGTATATGGATACACCTCAAACAAAGAATCTTATCTGACATACAACATACCTGACAACAGACATGGTGATAAGCAGCCCAATTCCAGTGTAATACGTCATGACTCGCCACTTCTCTACCTTCACAAATGATGAAATGGTTTCACAGAGGAACTCACACATCACACCTGTGAAGAAAAGGGAATCGTTTACTGCTTTACTGGGACTATAGTTAACATTAACTTCAGGAAAATGGCGGTTTTAAAAGTTGTTAAACTGAACTTTTAATACGCTCCTAGTACTAGCCAGGCTTACAATTGCCTCCTGCGCAGACGTCCTTAAAGTGCACATGAACCCTTCGACAATACTTTCAGTACTGATTCTGCATAAAGTAAATAGTTGATTGGTAAAATATTTCTTGATTTGAGTGATGCGTCTTTAAGTTATGAAGGTTTATACTTCCAATATGTTAATGATGATGACGTCAGGTAAGGTATTTGAGTGTTTTTGTTGTAACTAGTAATACTAAATGCTGGCCATTTTGAAAATAAAAATTGTAAATAGCTTTCATGTAAACCATGAGTAAAATAATGATGCTTTTTAAATACTGTTTCTATGAACCAGTTCGATTTTGTATATTTGATTAAGCCTTAATAGACGTCACACTCATTAGCATATTGGAAGTATAAACCTTCATAACTTAGAAACGCATCACTCAAATCAAGAAATATTTTACCATTCAACTATTTACTTCGTGTAGAATCAGTACTGAAAGTATTGTCGAAGGGTTCATGTGCACTTTAAGTTCGTCACACAGCGTTTCTTCTCCACTTTGCGTGAAGACGTGGCGACCCTAAGTCTGGGTAGGAGGCTAGGATTGCAGGTTAAAGGGCCCGCCGGACAAGACATATACGACAAGGTACAGGGTCTAGAGGGTCTGTGGAAACAAGCCTACATAAAAAAGCGCAATTTAACTTACCAGCCATCATGGCGCTGAACAGATAGGCAGGAAAGTAATGATGGAAATATAGAACACGTCCCATGGCGTAGAATGGAAAGTAATGGAAACTCCAGGCAATTAGTAGCCACACCACGATGGATTCAACTCGCTTGCGACGAGCTGTTAGAAACAGAAACAATGCTGAATACTATAGCACGCTAGGTCTTTACTTGATATTATATATGACAACTAGTTACCTTAAAAAGACCATCGAATCTTATCGATACCCTGAAACAACCTCTGGGGTGATCTAAGTCAGGGCATGGCTAACTCGCAAATCGAACCCTGAAACAACCTCTGGGCTGATCTAAGTCAGGGCACGGCTAACTCACAGATCGAACCCTGAAACAACCTCTGGGCTGATCTAAGTCAGGGCACGGCTAACTCACAGATCGAACCCTGAAACAACCTCTGGGCTGATCTAACTCGGGGCATGGCTAACTCACAGATCGAACCCTGAAGCAACCTCTAGGCTGATCTAAGTCAGGGCATGGCTAACTCACAGATTGAACCCTGAAACAACCTCTTGGCTGATCTAAGTCAGGGCATGGCTAACTCACAGATCGAACCCTGAAACAACCTCTAGGCTGATCAAAGTTAGGGCATGGCTAACTCACAGATCGAACCCTGAAGCAACCTCTGGGCTGATCTAAGTCAGGGCATGGCTAACTCACAGATCGAACCCTGAAACAACCTCTAGGCTGATCAAAGTTAGGGCATGGCTAACTCACAGATTGAACCCTGAAACAACCTCTAGGCTGATCAAAGTTAGGGCATGGCTAACTCACAGATTGAACCCTGAAACAACCTCTAGGCTGATCAAAGTTAGGGCATGGCTAACTCACAGATTGAACCCTGAAACAACCTCTAGGCTGATCAAAGTTAGGGCATGGCTAACTCACAGATTGAACCCTGAAACAACCTCTTGGCTGATCAAAGTTAGGGCATGGCTAACTCACAGATTGAACCCTGAAGCAACCTCTGGGCTGATCTAAGTCAGGGCATGGCTAACTCACAGATCGAACCCTGAAGCAACCTCTAGGCTGATCTAAGTCAGGGCATGGCTAACTCACAGATCGAACCCTGAAGCAACCTCTAGGCTGATCTAAGTTAGGGAAGCACGGCTAACTCACAGATCGAACCCTGAAGCAACCTCTAGGCTGATCTAAGTCAGGGCATGACTAACTCACAGATAGAAGAGTGGTTCAGTTAGATTTTGCGCCGGGAAGGAGGAAAACCGGAAAACCCGGCCAAAAACCCTCGAATCAAGGGAGAGACCTAACAAACTCTACTCACATGTGATGCCGAGTCCATGAATCGAACTCGAGACCACAGAGGTGAGAAGCGAGTGAACTACCGCTACCTTTACACCCGGCTTTCAAAACCTTGGAGAAAAGGTTCTTTTTATATAAATTTCAAGTTTTGGCTAAAGCAAGTCACGCGTTACTCCACTGCGTTACTCGTCTGCGTTACTTGATGACCGGCGATTACATTACGTACCTAAAAACTGTGGCGGATCTACGTAACCACGCTGGGCCTTCAAGGCGTAGAAGAAGAACATCATGATTGAGAAGGTCATGAGGCCAAAAATGAACCACCAGATGACCTACAAAATGATATTACTGTCACTGTAATTTTGCCAATCGTGTAAGATGGTAGGGATTAGCAAAGTACCCACACGGTACTCGTAATTTGCCTATTACGCATGTTCTTATTTGATATCCGAGCCCATCCCACACGGCTTACTGCCTCATCTATCTAGTACCCCCACGGTATGTACGTACGTGCGGCCAAACTTCGTACATCCTACATCAGTAAATGTCGTGAGCCTCACCCTTCAAATGCGTAACAGAAATACCATAACAATCTACTAGAAAGGTATTTTTACGAGCCGTGGTGTTGCGATTGGTTGTTATTATTTGCTTCGCCCACTGCAACGTATCGTCAAATCTGTACATGGGCTACGGGGTATGGGCTACTCATAATAGAAGTAAGAAGTGTGCAATGCCATATAATATGTCTTGCACGTTGAGTGAAAACTTCACAGTAGAGAGATTAAGATTCTAGTTTACGGCAAACGTGAAACGTCAGTTGGCCATTAAAAAATTCTTTAAAATTAGTGAAAAGGAATCGCAAAAATCTCCAAGTAGTAGATAAACAAAAGAATGCTTGTCTTTGTCGAGAAGGTTTGCAAAAGGTAAATTGAAATGTCGAGAAACGATGAAAACGTGGTGACGTTTGCCGTTTGCGGGAATGAAAAACGGGAATCTTAATCTGCCTAGTAGTGTATTGCGCGTTACGTCGAAAGCACGCGCATTTCTTTAAAAAGCTTTAAACTTACAGGATTTCCAAGGAGGTAAACTCTGTTGTCTGCGCCAGAGAATACTTGGCCCTGAAGCACAAATTCCAATTCATTTTTGTTACTTCTTCAAATTCAAATTCAAATTTCAAATTCTTCAAACATATAACGACATTTAGTACTACTTTTCAATTGAGGGGAAGCCTAAAGACGTGATTAAACGGAACAATTTTCTCTGAAACTTGTCTCGCAACAGCGTTGTAACACAAGTTGCATGAGTGCTTACACGCTGCAACGTAGACGTGTTTGTTGCCAAAAGTAGAAACGAATTTCACACTTTTTGCGACGATTTCTATAACTTGTCTCGCAACATTTTTTCAAATTGCGCTGCAGGTTACACGCTCATGCTCCATGTAACGACGCAGTTGTGAAACAAGTTGTAAAAAAATTGTTCCGTGTAATCGCGCCGATCGACACCGCATACCCTATAGTTTATAGGCCACTGCCATGGTTGAGAAGTCACTTCGCCTTCTTTTGGCTTGAATCCTGCATTTGTCTAAAAAATATCATCACCATTAGTTGCGTGGGTTACAGGAAAATACAAAAAAAGAAATTACATTTTTTCTCCCTAAAATTTATTTGTGCCATTTCTTTCAAATTTTCTTGTCTATTTTGAAACAATTCTGTACGAGACTTGACAGTCTTAAAAATGTGATTTAAGAATACTTTGAATAATCTTAGAACTATTATGGTGTTGATTTTAGAATATAAGCTACTTACCTTGTGCCATTACTAAGTGCGATTCATATATAGTCTCAAAGAAGGATGGTTTGTATAGTTCTGGACTTGCTTTCGGAACTGGAGAAAAAAAACAAGCCATGAAATGAGTGTTTCTATCTAAAATGAGGTACAAATCAAACATCTATTCCATACCTCGGTCATTCTCATGGCCTTCAACATTCCACAAGTTATTTTGATGATAAATCGTTGGATTACAGGACACTTCTAGTTGTTCCCATCCCCTGTACAGCAACAAAGACACAACACTTGAGTAAGGAATTAAACAAAACATTTCCCCGTCATATTTGAAATTGTTTCCACTGAAAAACAAAAGCTTTTAAACATTGGGCAATTTTGACCGTACTCCTCCCCCTCTAAAAATGGATTACTATATCTGCAGTTACAGTGCTAATATTGCAAAACCGTGGGCACCTAGAAATCTAAAATCTAATTGGATTCACCACTCTATGGTGGAAGGAAAGCCTAACAGGTTTTCGCAACCCACTTGAAATGATAAGGCTAACAATAGATCGAATACGAATTTAGAAGTCGAGTTTTGTGGAAAAACTGGAGCCTGAAAAGCAATGAATACACAGAGCCAAACTCTGACAAATTAATTAGGAGAAAGGTGTTCTTTGAACCTACAGTTGGTATACAACATGTCGTGCTATAAGAAAGAAATACTAACCATTTAGGTAGTGTCTTTGTGCTCATGTGTAAAGCACAGCCAAGGTTGACATGTACGAGTCTAAAGACGGTTTTCACTGTCTTGACACGATTATCTGCATTTGCACCACTCACAACTTCTACCCTCCAGAAATCGTTTGCATCTCCCTTACCATTCTGAAATAGTGAATAAGAAGATTAGTCTGTTAATTATTACTATATACTGAGGGGCAAGTTAGTGTTGGTTAAATACTTCAAAATCATAGTGCAGTGTGCTCAGTGAATTCATGAACCTCTGACTTAGGAAACTTTATCCAAGTTTCATGTCTTTACAGAGTTGAACAGTTTAGCTCTTGAACAAATAGATGGATAGAAATTTTAAGATTTGTAAAGTTACTAATTTTAAGTTTTTTGAAAAGATCATATTGTTACTAGAATCTCAACCAAAATATTGAAAGAGTGTTATTGCAGTCCTTGTCAAGAATGTGAGTATATTTTAAGATTACTCACATCTCCATAAGCTGTTACTTGGTAATGGTGCTTGGTCAAAGGCGGCTTTTCATTATGGCTGTGTACATTTCTCTTAGTCCTATTCAAATTATAAAGAATACTGCTTAATAATTTAAACATGTACATGGTGTACATTGGTGTTTTGGTGGAGAGGAAGGGTCCTCCTCTTCCTGCAGGCCAGGAATGGAACCCAAGATCTCAGAGATGAGTGCATTAGTTACTGGCTATACCATCCTTCATTTCCCAACAATGGTATGATTTTATAGGCAAAGTATTATAATAATAGTGCTTCCTGATTGCATGAGCAAAATCATCCAAATTGCCATCGTGACAAAAAAGAATTTTACTAGGCTTCCGTCAAGTGTTAATTCTTCATGACATTGTTGATAGAGGTTACAAAGATGCATGTCTATGAAATGTCATAGAGACCCCTTGATTGACATCCATCGTAACCCACTTAATATGTTGCAATGAAAATTCTACACATGCTACATTGAGAGGCACTGTAAGTAATCTTAAAGTTCATTTTATCGTGTCAAAATTCTTACGCGACATGCTCCAGTCTGATCCAATCTCCATTCTTTACAAACTCCACAGGTTTTTCGCTGTCTGTGGATAAAGAAAATATACTGTCTTATGCTCAAGAGTATCCCATTTTATAATAAATATATTTTAGTATATCATATTATTATGATATCATATGCCCAACCCCATCTAATAATTGAGCATAATAATTATTGTCTTACCATATTGTTCATATGCTTTCTTCACCAGCCATTTATTATTGTCATCTTTATGTGAGTAACCAGTAACCTGTCATTGAAAGCAAAAACAATTTTTGACCACCTCTTTTTCCCTTGCTACCTATCTAAATTTCATCAACGAATGTCTAAGCTTGTGCCTTGATCAGATTATCCCCTTCTTATGCATGGGATAGGTAGGAATTTTTCTATGAACTACATATGACATTCATTTCCTAAATCCTTGGAAATCCAAAATTTTCCTGTGCATATGTGACATCAAAGCAGATGAATTTGGAGGACAAAAAAAATGATTTCAATCTCCTGAGAATTTGAAACCTATTGTTATGCCCTCCAAATTGAGCTGCATTTGGACGTGCTGCAAGGGGTCTATAGCTGATAAAATGCATAGTGTAATTAGCAGTAGATGAATGTAACTGACCTGCTGTTGCTCTGGAGGGTGTTCTTTAGGATACAAGTGAGTGTGAGAGTGAAGTAAAGCACCACCACCTCTATGGTTCTTTAGCGTGATGATGGAGCCAAATGCAAGATCTAAAAACATTATTATATTAGTGAACATTAATTACCAAAGAATGAATAAATGGTGATGGATGGACAATTGGACGAAGGGCGGGAGGGAGGGATGGATGTATGCATCCCCCTAGATGGTCAAATGAACAAATAATAACAGATTTAGAGGCATCAAAATCATTTTTAAGATGCTCTAGCTCTGTGGCTATCACTGACAATTTTTCACTTAATATTTGATATAGACGATACAAACCAACTAACCTTCTGGGACTGAATACATGTAGAGCTGGTTTCCTTTTAGTGTTGATTGAAAAGCAGAGCTGAAAAACCCATCGCCTGGCCCACTGTGTGAGGAAATATAATTACAAAAAAGACTAGTTATACGTTTTACATGACTTTAAACTAGCACTACTGGCTGAGAACCTGTGAAAATCCTGTGAAATTTCTAAAATACAGAGATGTTTTTCACAGGTTTTTCACAGGATTTTCACAGGTTCTCAGCCAGTAGTGTAGGGCAATGTCTTGCCTTCACTCATTTTAAGATTCTGAGTGTTTGTTTCATCAGAGAATACAATAAACTGGTATTACTCATCTACACAACAAGCTGACTTGCTGATGATAAAATAGCACCATAACAATGATGATGATGATGACAACGATATGATGATGATGATGATAGGGGTGTTTTATTCTATTGATTTACTTACGTGTTTGGAAGCATCCTGAAGTGCACAGCAAACCAGAACAAGTAGACTGTGATTGGAACAACAATGAGACCTAACACCCTGGCCATTAAATGTTTGCCAACGTCAAACTAAAAACAGAAGAATACAAATCATGATGTACATTATGCATGTACTGCTGGCATGCCAGGACAGTCATACTCTCTTTTGAGGACAAGGGAGCTTGAGTGAGTAAAATATATATGATATGGGTACAGGGTTTCAAATAATATGGTTGATTAGGCGCTGGTCATGACCACAAGCCAAATAAGATTTAGCTTTAGTCTTACCTCATTTGTAGCTAAACATTACTGGTCAAAATGACCGGTAAGGCAAAGATAATTTGACCAGACAAGTACCAGTTCTGGCCAGACATTGTCTAATGTTCAGCCATTGTTTTATGCCCTGGGATATTTTCTGGGCGGATAAAATACATCACTCACCAACGAGATTTCCAGATTACCCAGAATTTCCCACAATTCCATAGCAGTGGTTAAACCAGCCCAAAGTATCACAAACAGTCCTACCCACTTGCAGCTGAAATGTAGATACAGAGCAAAGAAATATTGGAAAAAGAGATAAAATTGAAAGCAACTACATCAGTATTTTAAGGAGAGGTTCAAATGTACATGGAACAAAATATTTGAAGGTAAATAAGCTTTGTTTTACCTAAATGCACATGAAAGAGAGATTCCTGTTGCAAACATCCAGATCCACCATTGAATGGTATATGGTCTGAATAATAAAATACAAAAAACAGTTTTTAAAATGTAATCAATAAACCAATCCAAGCTTTGCTTGAGTGCCCACCCAAACAATGGGTAGTTTTCCAAATGGAATACTGAATGTCAGACCACGAACTCAAATTCAGAAGATTTTTTTTTTAAAGCTATCGATTTTTTTTCTTAATGTGTAGTTCCAAAAAATATCCATACACCCCTCACGGAGGAAGTTTTTTAAGATACCCCCCTACCCCCTGAAAATTCCAATTTTCTTCCATACAAACTCTGTAATTTTTGTTCTTTCTCTGACCCCCTACTCTTTGGAAATTCCAAATTCCTCTGTGGGGTGAGTATGGATAATTTCTGGAACTACACAATGTACCTTTAGAATGCCTCATTTCTAAGACAGACATTTACAATTTTCAGTAATCGTTGCCTGTTCCATGCTGTATATTAAAAACATATTTTTCCTTGACCGTGGGATCGGTGTATTGACCTGATATTGATAGTAAAATCAATAATCTCATGTGTAAGGTCCAGAAAATACCACAAATACAGGGATTCCCTTAAACTCAAGATTCAACTCCTTTTTCCCACCCCTTGGAAATTCTGATTCCTCTCTTGATGAAGGCATGACTTTTTAAAACAATTTACTTTATACTCACTCATTTTTGTATGACTGGAACTTTGTAAGGCAGAATGCAGACAACATAATGAAAAACATTAGGATTGGATCCAGGAGAATGTATTGAGATATTGTGATACATCCATTATCTAAAATACCAAAAGTACTAATACTAAACATGGATACTACAGTATGGTACATTGCACACTGATAGACCATATCATGTACTTGTAAAATCAACCCTTTAGAACTTAAACTGTTTAGAGCTATGATCTGGGATAAATAGTAATGGACTGTATAGTGGCTGCCAGAGGCACCTCTAAATGCTTTCAGTCCAACCCCATTAACCTGCACCACTGCTGTACGTACTTGAACGGTGATAAGCAATAACAAGTTTTTTAAAAATAGAATTACCTATAAAAACTATGTACCTACCAAATATAATAAAGCAAGCAGCTAAGACAGATGCTGCTGTTGATTTGGTTAGTTCCCAGACCATCAAGTAAGCAAGAGGAACACACAGAGAACCAAGCATTGTACACAGCTATAGAGTGGAAATTGAAATAAACTCTTGTCATATAAGAACTTAGAAATGATGGGACCAAAATATTTATGGGTAAAATATGGATGATCTTTGGATCAAATGGGCAATGTTTAACAAGTCCTCATCAATTCATAACATACCAGTCTCATTCCAACATAGCTGTGTTCTCCATATTCATCTCCTGGCTTGTCGAAAGCAAATGATCCATCATATCCACTCAGATAACCCGCTAAAGCTATCAACATCTATTGGCATTCACAATAAGAGGTAATATCAATTAGTAATTTAGTAAATTCGCATTGCATACAAATTAATTGCATGCAGCATGGCAGCCAAGCAGCTTCCCAAGTATTGCATGTAGCATGGTAACCAAATGGCTTTCCTTGTATTGCATGAAGGATAGCATCTAAATGGCTTCCCTTGCATTACATGTATCATAAAAGCCAAATGGCTTCCCTTGTATTGCACGCAGCATGGCAGCCAAATGGCTTCCCTTGTATTGCATGTAGCATAGCAGCCAAATAGCTTTCCTATTATTGGATATAGCATATCTGCCAAATGGCTTCCCTAGTTTTGCATGTAGCATGGGCAGCCAAATAGTTTTCCCAGAATTGCATATAGCATAGCATCCAAATGGCTTCCCTAGTATTGCATATGGTATGGGCAGCCAAATGGCTTCCCTAGAATTGCATATAGCATAGCAACAAAATGGTTTCCCTATATAGTGTTGCATGTAACATGCCATCTAAAAGGCTTCCCTATAGTATCACAATATGTAGCATAGCAGCCAAAAGGCTTCCCTATACTATTGCATGTAGCATGTCAGCCAAAAGGCTTCCCTAAAGTATTACATGTAGTATAGCAGTCAAAAGGCTTTCCATTACTGGATAGATTATTTAAATTGCAATTCAGTTCACATTTACCTTGGCTAGAGGAGGGTGGACGTCAAAGAAAAATTCACCCTTGATATAAAAATTTGCATGTTTTCCAAAATGTGTTTCATCCCAACTAAAAAAAAAAAAAATGAGAAAAAAATTCACGAAGTGTGAAAAAAGAATCATGATAATCTTCAACTTGAAGGAAATTTTCAACTACCAATGACAAATTTTCTTTAATTTGAAAATCATTCTAAATGAATAATAAATGAATAGATGTAGAGTTCAGCAGAATGATGTTTAACAGTCTTTTATAATCCTAATATATCAAATTATTTTAAAGATTTAATTTCAAAATATATCTAAATTCAAGCTATTAGGGTTCTAGGATTCATACTCTTTCATGGCTTCCAAAAATGCTTATTCTATTTACAAAATTAAGCAGTAAAAGCTAAATATACTAGTGCCCCAAGTTAAACACAAAAACAGCTACTTGTAAAATAACAACTTTGTAGCCAAAATCTTCTGACTTCAATGACCTGTCACACAACTGATGTACAGGTGCTGTTATGACATCAATGTCCATGGTGCTCCTATTGACATCTAATTGACCGAATCAGAACTCCTTAGCTTCAAATATACTACACAAAATAAAAATATTAACATCAAAGATCAAAGAACGACTAGATAATACAAGTGGGCTTAATTTGTACATGCAAAAGTGTAAAAAGTTTGTAAAAGTTGAACGCAATTTGAATTGTATTTGCAAAGATCTAAGCTTATGTATCTGTAATTTGATTAACAATCTCAAAAAGATGACAAACTTTATAAAAAGCTTTGGTATCTTTGCGGTATTTTAAGCTATTCTTGTAACTAACTATTCTATCTAACTATTCATGAGCTTGAATTATGGACTTTACTTGAAGTACATCAATTAAATATTTTTTTTATGTCAAAACACAAAAGCTCAGCTGTTTATTTTAGTCAAGGGTGTAGTCCAAACATCATAAAATTAACTGAACACAACTAAAATAAACTACCTACAAAGCATCTAAGCTTTAACTTAAAGACAAAAAAAACAATTCTAAGACAAAATTTCGAAACCCGGTTCTTTAGGAAATTTTAAAGTTCGAAAGTCTAAGTTTGCTTTGCGTCTTTCTTCCTCGTATTAAAAGCGTGGATCGAAAACATTTTCATACTTACCAAATGTGCCTAGGAACGCTTAGGTTATAAAGTCTAGTAGCAAAACTTAGGACTACAATGCATAAAAACGCTAAAATCCGCCCCAGAATCTTTAAGTTCAGATTTTCAAAATCATTTCCAGCTTGTTTTACGATCGCTTTAGGTTCCTCTTTCTTTACTGTTGTCGTTATTTCTTTCTCTTCTTTTGGCCCGTTAGTTTTGTCTGCGGACTTTCTTTTCTTTTCTTTCTTCGTAGGAGCCATAACCATGATTCAAACTAAAAGTTAGCTACACTAAAATCATTTACAATCAACCGAGACATTTGGAAAATAAGTAGAGTAACCAGAGTATAATCCAGAGTATAACCCAGAGTCTAAGAACTGATGGTCCCCAGTCTCTTTTCCAAATTTGTAAACCGGAAGTAATATTTTCTACTTCCGGCGGGTTTGCTAGATTAATTTTCAAGAAGTGCCGAGAAGAAGTATCAAGAATTATATCAAAAACTACGACTTATGTTAGGTTTTCAGACTCTCCTCGTGTCATTATTTCAATATTATGACAGAATGTTTAAGAAAAACTGAAGAAATTCTAGGAGAAAATGAGAGTTTAAAATGTTTGAGTGCCGAACAGAGCCAAGCAATTTCATATAACAAGTGAATTTAAAAATTCATTTGTTATAGCTTAAAGTTTTCTCTCTCCATAAGGAAATAAAAATAACTAGCTTATGTAGATGTTTTTTTGCAACAGAAAGCAAAAATTTACAGTAAAAGCCAAGAAATAGAACTCACAGATTATAAGATGTTATCAAAGACGAACAATCAATTTATAACTAGAGTGGAAAAATGAAAGAGAGAAATCCCATTCTTTTCTACTTACCAAATATGAGGGGGATCATTTAACTTGTAAAGTCTGGTGGCCAAAGTGAGTATCACCACTACGACAAGGGCTATCAGAGCTCCACAACTGCTACACATTTTCTGGAAGTTTAGTTTCAATGACTTCGCTAAAGTGGACTTCGTTTTGCTTGAGGGAAAAAGTTTCGGAGGTTTTTTGCTACCGTTACTTTTCTTGGTATTATCAGGCTTGTTTGTAGAGCTCCTCTTAGCCTTACGTAGACGAACGCTACCATTCTGGCGGGATTCGTCACTCGCTTCTTGCGATTTCTCTTTCGCGGACTTTTCGATATCATTTTGTTGCTCTTTTTCTTCTGTGTCCGAAAGTTTATCCTTCTTTTGCTCGGCTTCCTCCTTCATTTTTATGCCTAAAATCTCGCTGTTGCCTTTTGGTTGAGAGTGGTCTTAGGCTTGCATCTTAGAGAGAAAGAAATAGCACACGTTTACCGTTCAGTAGATAAAGAAAAACTTGGTTTAATAAGTTTACACGCAGGCTGAATGCCATCGAAGACGCTGGTCGTGATCCATGGCAACACCTGTGATGTGGCAGCGCGGAGACAAGAATGTCGCATTATAAAATTATTAAAATGGAGAAAGCTGATTCTCTACGATTTATTAAGATTTTATTTCTTATTTCTAAGGACTACCATCTAAATCTTTCTTCATCAATTGTAGAGGACGCGATTTTATTAAAGCAAAATCACTAAAAAATTACGCAAAATGGGAGGACGAAAGGGAAACGACAAAACGCCCAAAAAGCTAAGGACATTAAAAAGAAAAAATCTTTGTTTTCGCCGCATAGGTAATTTTATTTTAAGACGACAACGGAAAAAAAAAATCAATTGAACTAATTAAACCTAAAAACCTAACAAGCCAAATTGAAATTCGAATTGAGTTAAACATGCCCTGACTATTGACATTGAGCAGCTCACAGGGTGTTTCGGGGTTCGATCAGTGCGATTATGGTGCGAGTTAACCGTGCCCTGACTATTGACGTTGAGCAGCCCAGAGGTTGTTTCAATGTTTCATCAGTGCGAGTTAACCGTGCCCTGACTTAGATCAGTCCAGAGATTGATTCAGGGTTTGAGGTGTGAGACATTGAGCAGCCTGAGGGTTATTCCAGGGTGCTTCAAGTAGGAGTCATTCTGATTTCTCAGATGAAGATGGGCTTGAAATTTTATTTAATTTTACTGACTTTTTTATACAGAACTAGCACATTTTGTTTAAGCATTTTTTACTTGCAGCATTTTTGCAAATACTAATTGATTTCTCTTACCCTGGGCTCCAGAGGTTATTTCACTTCCTATTTCTGCAACGAATGAGCAAGTGTCATCAAAACAGCAAATGCGAGAGTGAGAAATAAATAACATCTGGACCCCAGGTCAGTTTTCCCTTAATTAATGTCAAATTCACATTAATTGCTAATCTTTATTAAGGTTGACAATGAGGAATTTTAGATTCAATATTAAATTTCACAAATGAATTTCAGTTTCCACTGGAGTTCCATTTCTGGCTTTTCTGCTTTTGTATGTTTGCGTAGATGAAGATGGAAGATTTTGATTATAACCTAAATGCAAGTTAGGCAGAGTGCAAGTAGGGGAGCTACTGCTATGATACTCTTTAGTGCTGTGTAGCAGAAATTCACTGACTAACTGAGCATTCTCTACTTATACCAATATTTTATATGCTCTCCTAATGTATCCTCATTGCTTTTTATTATCAACATTTTCATCAAGATTTTCATCACCATCAACATGATCATTATCATTTTCATTCTTGTCCCTGATTAAATATTCAGTCTCTTGTCTGTTGATTGGTTGTTTTGGAAACATTTTAACATACGCAGCTGTACAGCACCATTTGCTGTCTCTAAATGGTTGATCGTTATCTTCTAAGACAAAGGCCTCTATGTGATCACTACAGACTCCATTGCTTGCCATTATCCTCTCAAGATGGCATTCTTTTGCTTGTTGTAGACCTTCTAGTAAATCTTTTGATGAAATCTCAGATTTGTCCTGTCCTTTTATTTTCTTCAACCTATTTTCTGTTAAAAAAATGTAAGATTCAGGGCTGTCAACCCTCGAGATATTCAAATCTGGAGAATTGATATAGGGAAGGGACAAACAAAGCCTGCAAAAAGACATCTTTTGCTTTGTAACATTTGATATGATTGGTTTATTTCTGACCAATCAGATTATCGCTTATATTACAATGGCCTGCTTGCAAGAACAGTTTGAGGAATGTTTTGATTTTGTTAGCAATGTAAAATAACACAAACAACATAAAATAATTGGAATTTTATGGTTGTGAAAGTCAAGTCTCACAAGAAATGGGATTATCCAGGAGATTTGAAACTCTAATCTGGAGACTGGGAGATACGGTTCAAAATCTGGAGACTCCCAGTTTATCCAGGAGAGTTGACAGCCCTGAGATTTTTTGTAAAGTCCTTCTTAGTGCCCCCACCTCCATCTGTGTTTGTCCAGAAGATAAACTACTACCTTCCTTAGAAGGAATTGGAATCTTGAATCCTATTCTTGGGTTCATTTATTGTACCCATTTCCCTGAATAAGAAACCCAGCCTCTGTTAATCTGTTAACCATCAAAACCTTGATTGACAGATGTCAAAAAAACCCATACAACTAAAGAAGAAGCTTGGTTGTCTGGGATACATAAATTAAATATAGAATTAAATATTAGATAAAAATAAAATAAAATATAAGAATCTTACTTCATAATTAGCTTAAAACTGGAAGAAAATAGATCAACAAAAATCACACAAGCTTAAACTTTTTTTCTTTCGACACCATAAAACTTTTTTTCTTTTGGTATGTTGTTTGACAATTTCAATCCTATTTCTTACCAAGTACTGATATATAAGCCTCTGAAGTCATAAACTTTGGTTTATCACAGGGTTTTTCTAGCACAGGACATTCTGTAGGAGTTAAATCCTCTTCTTTGTCAAAGGAAACCCATTCACTACTGTCCCCAATATCCGCCATTACTAAATGCACACCACAGGTAACCCATTTAAGGACTTTAAATTAAATAAGGAATATTTTAAACTGGTTTTATGTCAAAAATGGTAAGCAAAGAATCAAATTAGGTTTCAAACCTCATCATTTTGTTCCTTAGTTTTTAAAAGCTTTGTCTTTGTTAAGGAAAGCGAGTTTTACTGATTGCTGAATGTATCACCTTGGTTGGGATTCCTGTGTATTCGATGACCAGTAATGGCGGACGAACATCATCAAAATGTGGCTTTCTTGAATGTTAAAAATTGATATCTTCAAGGCTTCCAGGATGAGGTTAAAGGAACTCGAAGGCTACTTACAACAAGTAGAAGTATTTGACAAGCCCAAGGTCGAGCTAGAACAGTATCCTACGACACCACACATCGCTTCACACATGTTGTACACCATTGATCAAAGCTTTGATGACATCGAAGGAAAGTTTATCGGGGATCTTGGCTGTGGATGTGGTGTTTTGAGCGTTGGTTGCTCCATCCTTGGCTGTGCTGCGTGTGTAGGGTTTGACATCGATGAAGATGCTCTTGAAAAAGCTTCGCAGAATCTTAAAGAATTTGATATTGATAATGTAGACTTGGTCCAGTGTGACCTGTCACAGTCAGACCAGTCACAGACAGAATTATTTGCAGGTTGGAGGAATAAAGCATTCGATACGATTATCATGAACCCTCCCTTTGGAACGAAAAGTAATAATGGTAAAAACTTAAGTTATTAAGCTATCATTCATTATATTTTTAGGGGGTAGGGGAAGGGGTATAACTATATTTGGGGGGTAGGGGAGGGGGTATAGCTATATTGGGGGGGGGGGGGGTATAGCTATATTTGGGGGTATAGCTATATTTAAAGGGGGTAGGGGAGGGGTTATAGCTAGGGGCAAGATCAAAACAGTAACTTCTTGCCTTCTTTTAAATTAAAATGTAAAGGATGCTTGAGCTTCATAGCAAATTCTTGTACTTCTATTCTTTTATTTGATGCATTCACAACTCTAAGATTAATATCCTTTCTTGATATAAAATAATTTGTATTCCCTGCAGGTATTGACTTGCTTTTTGTCCAGACAGCACTTTCCATGTGCACAACATCTGTCTATTCCTTGCACAAAACAGCAACAAGAAAACACATCCTCAAGAAGGCTTCAGAATGGGGAGTTGAAGTGGAAGTCCTGGCAGAATTGAGGTTTAATTTAGCAAAAACTTACAAATTCCACAACAAAAAATCAGTTGATATTGAAGTTGACTTTATTAGATTTAGCTTCAAAGAAGATTAGAATAGTTTACTGTATTGGTAGTCAATTCTTACTTACTTATGTATTTCTTTCTGCGAAAATCATGTGTGCTTTCCATCATTCTCATACACATTTCATGACAATTAATTGTTTGATATTGATGTTGACTTTACGGTATTGGTGGTACATACTTACATATGTACTTTTTCATTATCAAAATTATGTGTATTCCATCATGCCCATGTGTGTTGTGATGGCAAAGGTCCTGTTTATCTATGTCTTATGAGAGAAAAAAAAAAGACGAATAATCTTGACATTTTCATAGGGAACATCCTTTCTGTCTTTATTTATGATAGATATTTGCTGAACTAAAGATAAACTGCCTTCAAAACAATTCTGAACTAGCAAATGTTTTGTTTAGCTGATGAAACTCTTTTCATCCACCTCTTTTCTAATTTCATATGTCCTTAAAGATTCTCCTATTTATCATTCCAGATGAATAGAAGAGATATTCAAAAGGTTATATACGAAATATAACGTTGCACTAGACTTTTTGTTATTTTCTTTCCTTCTTTCCACCCAAAGCACTAGCATGAGAAGGGCGCTTGACGAAGAAAAAAGTTTTAAAATGAAATACGTATGGCGCGACAACCAGGAGACAAATTTTAAAGAAACTACTGTATTTATGCTTCATCTTCTTATCTTTCGGCTGTCATATTCCCAAAATATTTTCTCAGAAATGTTTCCTTAACTTTGAATACCAATCGAGATAATTTTCGACTATTTTATTTCTCTCCGGTCGAGCGTGTGTGATGTTTATATAGTCGTGTTTCCTCTGTGAAGCTTGTTGATCCTGGAAGACACCCAGTACACACCCTATACTAATGTACTTCGTGCAATCTCGTGTGTACTTTATTTTATCAACACTTGCTTAGATTAGACAACCGAGTTCACTGTACACACCCTACGCTGATGTACTTCGTGCAATCTCGTGTGTACTTTATTTTATCAACACTTGCTTAGATTAGACAACCGAGTTCACTGTACACACCCTACACTGATGTACTTCGTGCAATCTCGTGTGTGCTATATTTTATCAACACTTGCTTAGATTATATTATCTCTGACAGAGACAGGATAAGTGCTTGAAAATGTCGAAAAATGCCACGATAGCAAACCGTAGGGGAATCGTAAGGAAACTAGAATACGAAACCATTATCTTACTCAGTGGAAGTTTATTTAAAGTATTTCAAAACACTTTAGATTTAAAAAAAGATATGATGAACAATTCTAACAGAGCTAGGCTCAGATTGCACGATTTTTTACTAATATCTCTGCTTAGTACTGTTTTTTTTAAAAAATGGATTAACATCTAGATAGCTAGTTTTGATGAAGAAAAATAATTGTTCGGCGACTGACAAATATTGGTTGTGAACCAATGGATGAAGAATTTGAGGAAAAAATAAATTGTTTGGCCGCTGAGTCCATTTTTGTACATGTGTTATTAGTCTTTAGGATCTTTGCCCGGATTTCCCGTCAACAAATTCATCGTAGAAGCGATTAGTAAAAAGAGATGCTGTACGTTTTGGCACGCAATGGAATTCGGCCACGATGCAAGGCCATCGTAATTGATTTAAAATCGTTGAAATTATAACAAAAATAATAAAAAAGCTAACAATAATAAGGGTATCAAATTTTCAAAATTACTGTGTTTTCTAACATGTTCTTCGTTGTTTTCTTGCCCTCGAAGAAGGTCAGGAACACGAACAACTCGAACATCAATCTCCCTACTGTGAAGACATCTAAAAGGCGTGAACTAATCAGGACGTGGAATCTTGCCATCATTTGAAATTATTGCGAAACTTGCTCGAGTTTATCCTTAGATTAAACGATCAACGGAGGGGGTTTTGAGATGCTGACGTATGCAGAAAAATCCGTTGCAAATAAGTCTTAGTTCGATGACTGAAAGGATAAAGGCGAAACACTTTAAATTCCGTGATGTTCAATGGATACAAAATAAAAAGTGCTGACAGACCTATAGGCAAATATCGTATTTTATTATAACTACTACAGATCGCAAATGGCCCAGCTAATGCTCAAGTCGATAGCCTAGGTAGTATCCAATACGACTGAAATCTTCGTCGCCTTCTTCCATTATTTATTCGGAGCACAATTTGATTTTGAAGTTGCTGGACTCTCAAAAGACAAAGCAGCATCATAAGTTGTTGCTGCATGTAAATCAGATCTTGCAAAAAAGCGAGGAAGCAAAATAGAGAGATGATGATGTTTCGAGGCAACATTTTAGTACTGATGCAAAGACTAAATTAATTAAACACTCGTGGCGCGAAAAACACGTCATTTTGCGCGAGTGTTACATTTTGATTGACACATACTTCTTGTGGATCAGATTTTGGTATCTTGTAGTGCGAACACAACAGGCCAAACAATTTTTTCGTTAAAGCCAATTTTTGTCATGAATCAAAATGACTCGTACAATTTTTGTCGGTCTAGTGCGAACGAGGCCCTATCTAAACTTTAACGCAATTCTACTCTGACTTTCCACTTTTTTTGCCATTTGTGGTTATGACAAAATACCCAGAAAAATTAATATATGGACTGGAATTTGGCGAATAACTTCAGTATTTGAATTTCAAGCAATGAAGTTTACTGAATAGTTATATATTTTTTCAAAATATTTCTTAATTTACTTCTTTTTCTTTTCTTTATAGATTGTTATTTTTGACTTTATTCTTTTCAAACATTCAGGAGTAATTGTGATTGGCTTCTTTTAATTTCAAAGCTGGTTTTGTCCGGATATCCTTAATAATAATTACTTGGCAACGGTCCTGGCCAAAACTATAGCCAACCGACCATCTTCTACATTGCACTGAAAATTTTGTAAAATCGTAGGTTAAATGGAAGGAAGTTTGTTTTTTGTTTTATCTTTGAAAGCCACTTGATTAGATTGCGGTTTTGGGATTTCTATATGAACTGTTTTGACTCCTGGTTTGTGTGCCATAATTTTTGGAAAAACCATTTTATCTTTCTTTTGAATTGTTGTTTTGACGTTATTTTTAGGATCATGACTGTCTTCATCTTGGAAGGGAATGTTCGTATCAACTTCTCTCTTTCCCGCTTTACACATTCTGTCTATTTTTTGGAATAAATACAAAGATTCATCACCCAATGAATGGAAATACTTCTCCTGTCTGTCTTTATATCGCTTGACTAAGTCCTCAAAAGAATTTGGTTGGCGTCGCGTTTGTCTGGCTTTTTGACTCAAGAGTCTTGTGTTTGCTGAGGTTGTCGTTGCTTCTCGAATTACATCCTTTTTGGATCGCACATCTTTCTTTATTTCAGCTGATTTTGTTAGATTTTCGTATTTCGAAGGTTCAGAAACCGGTTCGGAGGCAAAGAATAACTGGTTTCTCAAACTATCTGAAGGTTTAAATGAAGTAATAACGGTAAAGTGGCCAAACTCGTTGAACATCTTTTTGTCTTGTGCATACACGACCAATGGTCCTTCCTTTCCTACGTGCTCAAACTTACTCAGATTAAGCCCTTTAGTATCCGATGGAAGCGGGATTCGTGAGCCGTTTTCTATCGCTGATCTAATTCTTGCGTTCTTAATACTCGATTCTGGAACCATTAAGTTAGATTCATCGTTATGTTGAGAGTGTCCCCGTGCTCTGGAATGCTGAGGTTTCCGGGCTCTTTTCTTGACTTTGCTGTTGAACTTCCTCATCTTTAAGCTTTATGTCTTGTTAGGTAACTTAAAAACTAAGTACTATCCGCGTAATTAAGTTCAAATTGTTTACCTCTAAAGAAAATGACTTAAAATCGATGCTTTCCAGCTCCTCAAGTAAACCATAGCAACGTATAGCTCATTAATAAAGATGAACATTCACGGTAAAGACTGGACCGGCAACCGAATCAGCCTAGAGCACTAATTGATAAATCTTCCTTTAAGTCAATAATTACTTATCAACAAAGAGATTAAATCAGCAGAGAGTTGTAAACAAAAGGTTCAAAATGGGTGGAATCAGGGGAAAAAACTTAGAAGAATGGAGCATGAAGTTGGTACCCTGCAGTAATCTTCGCAGCATCGCACGTTGTAAAGGCACTTTGATCGGTCACGCGCGAAATTCGGCGCGAAAATAAACAAAAGGCTGTCATCAATATGGCAATCGATATTGCAAGGGTATTGTGTTTCTATTTCCTCTAGCTCGATGACGCAGCTCATTTGACCTTACTTTTATAGAAACCAATCGTAGAGTCTCGCGGTTAATGCGTAGCCTAACAAAGCACTAGACTGGAACTAAGACATTCACTAAATCACTTGCTCAGTTTGTTTTCTTACTACGACTCAATTCATTCAATCGATTTGAAACTGATTCATTGCATTGGTGGTATTGTGAAGAAACCGACAATTTGAACACGTTTAGTGGCGCCGAAAATTAGGATCTTAATCGTGCTCTGATCGGAGGACGACGAGCGATTGCGATTCTAAGAAAATGTCAAGCGTTGGCTCCAGAGCTGAATTTCCTAACAGAGTGTACAGCCCTACCCCTGAAGACGACTTTGATAATCAAGAACTGCGTCCTTTGAATCCGCATCTGCCTTTATCTTACGAAGAAATGAATGGGGCAGACGATAGTTATACAAGAGAGGGGCAGCTTCACCAGTATGAAGACCCTCGGCTTCTTGCTGAACAGATGAGGAGAATGAATAATTCGAAGATCCCACCCCCTTGCGACCATGAAATCAGACCAAGGAAGAAAGCAAACGACCTCTACGAGAGATACCGAACTGATAGCGATGGTTCTGATAGTTCTAAAAAGTCGTCGCGTTGTAGAGGAGCGATGTGTTTTTTGGTTACTCTCAGCCTTATGCTCGCTCTTGCGGCCGTGCTGATGGCCGTGTTGTTAGTGCTTGGGCTTCTTGTGCCGAAGTCTTGCGAGAACTGTTTGAAGAATGTACAACACAGTGAAGGTGTTCCACGAACCGGCACTTCAGCATCTACGCCCAGCACGAAGCACCTAGAACAAATGATCAAAATACTACAAGCAAACCTAACCCAACTGCATCAGATTGTCAGACACAGAGATGATGTGATCAAGAAACTAATGGAAACAGATAAGTCTCATACCGAACAGCTCAACATACTTTTCCGAAATCAACTCAGCGACATACTCAAAAATGCTAGATACAACGTCACAGCTCAATTAAAGAAAGAATTAAGGGGAGAAAGAGGACCGCGTGGACTTCAAGGCGAACGAGGGCCGCCAGGAGAACCCGGAAAGCCGGGTAGTGGAAACATTTCTACTTGTGTTTACAAAGTTGCTCAGGTCATTTTTTCTCCGTCGCGTTCTTCTTCTCAAGATGTCTTTGCTTATCAGACCAGTGGGTGGCTTATTATAAGTGCTACATGCTCAACTGATGGTGCTGCTCAGAGCAATCTTAGGCGCGTGGAAGGACCAAACGGAATACAAAAATACAGCTGCCAGTGCAAGGGTATTGCTGTGGCTCATCAAGGCCCCGCGACATGTTTCATCCATTACTGGCAATGCCCTAAAATTTAAGAGCATTAGGGACTAATTTGACAATATAAATAATAGGAATAATTAATTAATAAGTGATATAAATTCATGTGCATAAATCCGAATTATGAATATTAATATCGAGAAAGAAGGTATTAAGGAATCGTAGAACGTTGAAAGAGTGCCAAGGTTTGTCAGAAAGTTTAGTAATGTGTAAATATGAGTAGGGAAATTTCATTGTCATAGAAAATTTTTTTACAAATGATTGTTAACTTTGTTTGTTCTTCCGTATTCCATTCATTCCTTTCAAGAATTGAACTGAAGAAAGTTTTTTAATACAGAAATGATTTTCATAAATTTTAAAAGGTTTTGGCAACTCATCTTAGCGAACTGTTATCGGATGTCATATCTTCACTTTGTACTTCAGACTGATCGACATCAAATTCCGATAAGATTTTATTTTAAAAACAAAATGTATAAACTGCGTTTATTAAATAAACTGTTTTTATGGGTTTTAAATGTATCGAGTTCCCTTTCTTTGTTTGCAACTTTTATCTTGTGGCTAGATAATTTAGATCTTTAAGATAAAATCTGATTATCCTAAGAAGCAATGGAATGCCGTGTCCTTTTCTAGGAAACCAATTTGTCGGCAGGACCAACTGCTCGAAATTATTTTTCCTTGAAAAAAAAAAAAAAAAGAATTCAATGGTCGCTGGAACAAATTACTCAACAAGTTGTTATATTTAGGCTTGTTATACAAAATTTCCGGAAAATCAAGTGGTTAGTTTGCGTGTGTGACAATTGAATTGCTGCTGAAAGTCTTCTTGAACCTACTGATCCGGTAGCCAAAGACAGGACTGGGCAAGTAGAAGGGCTTGTCTCGTCATGGAAAAAATGACTGGCCTTTATACCCTAAAGTTTGAAAACAGTAAAACACAGACGCTGGAGTCGCCTGCTTCTTCTCTAATTTCTCAGAAGTGCCGTCCTTAATTACACAATGTAGCCAATGGAACAATGGCCCAAAATAAATATTCCAAGTATTTATCGCTTGACTTACTAGCCAAAGCCACGCCTACTGCTTAAAAGCCCTAGGCTACTAAGAACTGTCTGACTTCTGACCTCCCACAAGCGATACGTTAGGAAGGTAAAATTGCAAACAGAAAAGGAAAGGATAGGGAAATTGTAGTTAAAAGCAGACTTGTAAATCTAGATCTCTGTTGAAACATTTCCAGCTTTGTTAAATCAAGCGTGCACAGTCCTAGTCGAAGAACTGCTATGGTCGTTAAAATGAGGTAAAGTAAAGCGCAGTTCCTGGGGAAGGGTAGGATTATAACGGATTCACTAATCAATTAGCCACCAATCCGTCTAAGCCATGTCCAAATAACCAAGCTCTGCCTGCCCATACACAAAGGTCCTTACCATTGTTTGATGTACGGTTTATTATTAAACTCTTTGAATCTCCTGGAAACTAACTCTCTATTCTCTTCAGACTTGGAGTCAACTGAAAATTCTAAATCTTTTCCATTCAGAATTGTGTATATTTTTTTATCACTCTTTGCAATCCTTTTAATATGTTCTCCGCAATAGGCATGAGCGGAGACAGGGATGACCTTTTTTCTTTGGTCTTCCTGTGGTGCGATCAGAATCAGAGCCCGCGATAGAAAGTCAGCGTGTTTATTTCTAAATTCAAAATGGCGTCTTTCATGAGTCGTGCAGGGCTGTCTTTATTTAATCGTTCAACTGCTCTTTCTGCGAGACAGGCCATTCCTCTGAGACATGCTCCGAATGTAAAGAAAAAATCCAAACAGGGTAAAGACGTCAAGAAAAAGAAACCCAAGATCGTAATCCGCAAACCATCAGAAATCGTCCCTCCAATTGATCCAGAGGCCATTCCGAACTTAGAACTGCGCGAGTCATTTAGAAGACGAAGTCTTAACAAAATAAGCGAAGAAGAAGAGGAAAAGAGAGTATTACTACTTAAGGAGTGGTCTAGATTTAAGATGCAGCAGCACAAAGAAGATTTACAGCGTATTCAAGAGATGACGAGGTGTCGTGAGGAAGCCTTGAAGGAACTGAAAAAGAGCTCAATGTATCTGTACCTAGAGGCCATAAAAATTGATAAGACACTGTTTCCTTTGGAGTTTACTGGACCTACTGAAACTCCACCAATTGCAGGTTATTCAGCACCAGACTTGGATCCAGATGAAAAGAAAAAATAGTCCAGTTGCTTACATTCATGTAATTTGATGTTACAGGCGCCATGTTGGAGGAAATTAACAAGAGTTTTCTTTAACGTTGTTTGTTGTTCTCTTCAAACATGGTGGCCTTGCCTTTCGATCTCTTGGGATTAGGAAATGATTGCATACTAATGATGGTGGTAGTGAATGCTTTTGCCCTTTGGGGTGGGATGATTGGGGTTAATATATTTATACAGATAATAACCACTTTCTAATGTCCAATGCTGGAAATAGTAAACGACAAGCACCACCACATTTATCCTCCAAGTAAATGATTTGTGCAATACAATATTTTTAATTAAAAATTTCTCTTTACAACTGTTTGTGTAACTTGTTTTGTATATAATCTTCGTGCCACTTTTTCATATTGATAGAGTGCACGCACTAAACCTGTGAAACAAATACTAACTTTTAGTACTAAATAGTGATAAATAAACAATAGAAAACAAAGGATTCTGTATGAAATAGTACTAATTAGTACTAATTAATGTTCATGGATTTAGTGCGTGCACTCTATCAGCAATTCCTATGTGTAAGTGCAATTCCTAATATTTTATTTTATTTTTTAAAGATTTGAATTATTGACTGGATACAATGAACCTGTGAAACCGTACTAAACTTATGCACTAGTACAAAATATTGCTATGTCTTTTGTTTCCTATTGCTTCATAATTAGTACTATTTGTTACAAATTAGTGCTCGTTATATAGTACTGTTTCATGGATAAATTTGTATATTTTATTTGTATAAATGGATCAATTATGTCCTGAGCCTTTCTTTTTTGGTCGGAAAGGTGACACTGCATGCTCTTCAGGATCTTCATCTTTGTGTCCTTCTCTAGAAACAACCAAATGGTAGTCATAAGGTCAAACATTTTAGTTTCATACCCCTCTGCCCCACAGTAGAGAAATGTAGTGAGATAGGGCATACCCTGGCCCTAAAGGTGCAATTACACAAAGAAATTTTCTCTGCAATTTGTCTCACAACAGAGTTGCAACATAAGCTGCATGGAACATTGCAGTGTATAACCGACAGCGCAAATTTTAAAAATGTTGCGAGATGAGTTGCAGCAATTGTTGCAAAAAAGTAGAATTGGTTTCTACTTTTGGCAACTTATCCATTTAAAATCCATTTAAAGATTGTAATGTGTCGAGTCCCAGGGAATGTCAATATTTTCTCCACTGAAAGATGCAAATTTCAGAGAAGGGAGTGGCAGCTACATTGCATAAGATTTTGAATCAGGGCTACATGAAAAATGTTTCAGAATCCAGGATTGCCTCCATAAAAAATATTGTCAGCTATTCTGGGGTGGGGGGGGCTTTGCACCCCCTGCACCCCTTCCCCTAGATTAGCCCCTAATAGGCATTTCTGGAAGTAAACAGTATTGCAAACAAACCTGTAACATCTTTTGCAATATAAATCATCATCACAACCATGGCATCGCAGTACTGCATTAGCATTACATATGCAACACCAAGGTAGTTCATCCTCATCACTATCTGCTTCATATTCCTTGCTGAAAAAACTCTTAGCTTTACTGTCATCAATGGCATCAACATTATCCTAAAATTAATCAATAATTGATAGACTTTGAAAAAAAATTAGGGATGGGCTGATTGATGAGCAGAAAGACAGGCAGATGTGTGGAATAAATAGCACCAAAATCCACTAAAAATAGAAAATTGGACCAGAATACAGGGCATGCTACTCATCTGGAACTTTTACAGAGAGAGGTTTGAAAGAACAAGTAAGAATCTAAAATCTATGTTAACATTTGTGACACCAAGCAATTGATATGATGTTGGACCACCCTAATGATTGAGAGGTAAGCACACCCTAAATGATTATTAAGATGCTTTCCAAAACTTACCTTGCCTCTTTTTTTTGTTTTCCCTTGACTTTTACCCTTTTTGGAGTCCTTATCTTCAATATTCTTTTTAGTCAAATCTATAAAAATGAATAAGAAACAATAATGAACAAAAAACAACAACATTGCCAACTACGGGACAAAAACAAGTGCCTGTCCTTAATAGTGGGGTGTTTGTATTACATGTGTGTCTGTATTACATGGGTGTTTGTATTACACGGGTGTCTGTATTACATGGGTGTCTGTCTGTATTACACAGGTGTCTGTATTACATGGGTGTCTGTATTACATGGGTGTCTGTATTACATGGGTGTCTGTATTACATGGGAGTCTGTATTACATGGGTGTCTGTATTACATGGGTGTCTGTAAAGTATAGTTGGACCAAACTTACCAATACCCATGGCTTTTGTTTTGTCTTCAAGAAAAGCCTCGCTCAGAACCTAATAAGAATAAAAATGTAATAATGGATGCCAGAAACATGAAAAGAGGCCATTAAAGTCAAAGAAGAAAATGGAAAGTGCAGTGATGGAGATGTGCAAATATTGTTTATGATGAAGTGGTAAATGGTGATAATGATTGATAATGATGGTGATGATGATTATAATCATGATAATGATTTATTAGTTGATGAAAATGATGTTTATGATGACGGCAAAATGGCAACAAACCTGTTGAAGGTATCTTTGATTATATGTCTCCTCATCTTCATCGCTGTCTGGAACAGGGTTCCTGTAAACGCCTTGATAAAACAAGCAAATTTTTTCACCTTTTTGTATACGAGTCAAAAAACTATTGGAAATACCAGTACTAACTTGGATCAACATCCTTAAGTTTTGCCAGTCTTTCCTCTATCTCTCTGTCAGTATTCTTGTCATCGTTACATTGATTCATTGTTTTTGTTATGAGGTCTTGAACATCATCCCGTTTACTTGATTCCCCAATTGCACCTGGTGTGTCCACTTCTTCCTAATAAAAATTACCAAAATACAAACAACCAAAACTGCCATTTTATCAGTGAGTTGAACAATCAAGTTGCAACTTGTCAAATGGAAACTGTTGCAGGTTGTAGTGACTTATTCTCCCTCCCAGCAGTTGAGAGTGTTGTGAGTGATGACACTACAATCAGCTGCAGGGAGAATATAAGAGACTATATGCTTCACTCCAAACTTTGATTACAACTTGTCGTGCACAGAAAGTTGTTGAAGGTTTGTAGGAAGTAAAAGAATTAATGCTACTATTCCTGCAACAAATAATCAGAAAATATAGGTTGGGCAAGTGCAAGTTATTTGAAACAATTTTTTTTGCAAGACAACTTGCAAGCATAAGAAACTGTTGTGTGAACAGCATTTTAGGACTAAAGAATTTACCTGGTTGGATTTTAAACCACTGTCTAGTTTGCACTCATCACCAAATTGTTTTAACAAGTCAGAAACTTCTTCTGTTTCAGTCTTCTTTGGTTGTATGGCATTCACCTTTAAATCAAACAAAAATGTCTATTTGCAAGTTACCTGTCACAGCATCAAAGTTCTATCATGGAGTGACAAGTAGTATTTATCCTAAAATTGATAATGTCACATTGAAGGGAAAGGTAAACCAAGTCCAAGTGAATATAAATTTGATCCTTACGTTTGTTTTTTGTGTGCTAACTGACTTTCTTCCAGATAGCTCTTCAAATCTTTTACCAATATCTTCATCTGTAGTTTTTGTTTTAACTGTTATGGAAATGGCATAAATTTGTCCAGATTTTTGAAAGCAGAATAAAGTGGATAATACCCTAGCTATTTCCCCATGAGATCCCTCAAATTTGAGTCCCCTTCATTTTGGGGAGGGGTGATGGGAAGGGAATGAATATCCCTTGGAACCAATAATACAATTTTTAAACTTTGTACTAACCATTTGAATTATCTTTTAGCTGTAGTAGTCTTTGTCTTATGCTTTCATCAGGATCCTCCTCTTTATTTTCTATTTTCTTCTCACTGGCAGGTACATTCTTATTGTTTATGACAATTAAAATCATTTTCAAGTTAATAAGATTTCTTAGAGGGAAAGTGAAATAGTGGAAAGTGAAAGAATAGCCAAAAAAAGTCTAAATTAAGAAGAAATGTGACATAAATATGAGTGTTAGGGAAATGATGCAGGGTTAGCAAAAGTGGAAATGAGGGTTTTGGGAATAAAAAAGTGAAATGATGGGAAGTGAATAAATAGTAGGAAAAAGATGAAAAGTATACTAACCTGTTTAGAGGAAAGATATTGGAAGCCATTTTCTCTTGATTGAGTAATCTTGTTTAAGTCATTTTGTTCAGTTTGTTGTCCTGGTTGTATTGATTGTTTTGGTGCACTATAATTAACAAGCACATATTACTAATAAGCCTGAAGCAAGATGAAGTTTTACCCCCGACTCTATACCATAATAGTTTTCAAAATTTTTTCATAATAAAATTTTTGATTCCTTAGAGAATACAGGAACAATAGTCATAATTAAAGAACAAAAGCAATGTGAAAAGGATTATGGTCTAGAGAAGGGGGTAAAATATCATCTCGCTTCACGCATATTATAAATAATACTAATAAAAAAGACTCTATGGAGTGTTAACTTTAAGGCCACTCCAATAGACCACCTCTGAGATATGCTTTGATTGTCACGCACAAAGGTTTCAGTATGAGGCTAACGTGCTATGTTAAATTTATTCTTACCGCCTGTCACGAATGACTGAGCATTTAGCACTTAGCCTCATACTGAAACCTTTGTGCGTGGCAAGCGAAGCATATCTCGGAAGTGGTATATTGGATCTAAGGCTTATGAATTATTCATGAGTTTTTCTGAAGCTCGTATAAAGCACAAGCACAACCGATCAGGCAGTGAATTATTTAATAATAAAGAAATACTAAAAAACAAGGGTCAGCAGATGGCTTGTGGGGTGTGGGGATGTGGTAGAATATGATAGTAGTTTAAGACTCCACTATGCATCATCATGTATTGATGTCTTACAACAAGAAGTGCAAAAGTGACCAGAGATAATGTATTTACTGACTATTATAAACTTACTTTTGTGCATTGCCATTTTTACGTTAAAACCGATAAATTTTGATGATTTAGCTGATTTTACCAAATGAGGCATTTGAAAGCTCATTTTGCAACAAAAAGCATGTGCATAGAAATATGCGGTCATATTTTTGCACATTGCACTGTAAAAGACTCTTAACACCAGTATGCACATAAGACTATGTACTATATAATAATTATGTAGTTAACCAACACTTTCTATTTTGTGCCGCTACACATAAAAAGTTGAGTGGCGTAGCAGCATTCGAGAATAAGTTCTAATACACTAATGATAACTTGACGGTAATCCAAACGAAGCGAAGCTGTTATATGACACTCCGAACTAAATTCAAAAACTAATATAACGAAAACTAATACACCAATTGTGATTGGTTCTATATGCACCAATCAAATCAGATAATTATTTAACAAGGGATGTGATTGGTATGATACACTCGATACCTCCAATTAGCTATCATAGCAAAGGTTACGAGAAACGCTACACTACTGAAAGTTTACCTCGTTAGAAGTTTATAACACTTGAAGCAAACTTTGTGTTTCCCTGTACCATGTTTTGGAACAGCCGTTGATTGTGATGCGCATGAACTACAAAATATGTGTCCACAATTCTTACAAGAATGCTGAATAATAAGAGATTAAAAATTAATAAATTGAAGCTGAATTATTAATATCATTACCATAAGACTTACATTAAATAGGTGTTCAATTATACTATTTTATAGAGAAATGGGAAAATAAATCTAGAGATATATGTGTCAGAGAGTCCAAGTTTTAATACGGTATTAAAAAAATCGAAAGTGAAAAATTAGAAAAAAATTCTATTGCCAAAAATATGTCAAAAAATGCTAAATTGCAAATTTTAGAAAAATATTTAAAAATTATTTCCTTTGTTGACAAAATAATGATCAACTAAGACAAATAATATTATGAAACCTTTAGCCTTTGGTTGAGCATGTTGGATTGTAAAGTAAAGGCTAAAATACCTCTCTTTTAAAGATACCAAATTGAGCTCCACAACCAAAACATTGCAGGCCAGACGCCATTTTAAATTTGCTACTATACTTCATGTGGAACTCAATATAGTGTTCTAGCTCCCAATGCTTCTCGGTCTTGTATCATTATGTAAGATGGCGCACCATCAAAAGAGGGGTAGAAAATTAGACGAAGAAATACAAGGAGAAGACGATGAGGAAGACCCTTATGACGTGAGGATTAAAAAATCTGGATGTGCTGACTTTCATTTTGCACTGCAAGTAAGCCATGGAATTTAAAGTTTTTTTTTTGAGAGCCCCCAAAAAAGTTGGAATTTTATCTGGAAACCCTAGTTTATATGGTTGTAAAGAGAATCACTTTAAAATTGCTATTAATCTTTGTTAATTTTTGAAGGATTGCTTCCATGAAAAACACGATTGGAGGGAATGTCAAAAACAGATGAAAGAGTTCAGGGAATGTATGGCGAACCAAGAGAAGAAGACGACGTAATTATGGGCCAGCTAATCGAGGCACTCTACTGACATTGCGGGAGAACTATAAGAGCTCTATCTTTTAGGAAAGTTTGAAATATCTTCCAGCGGATTTCCTGAGCTGGGCAAGAGGTACAGCTGACACACAAAAAGTCAAAAAGATGGATAGGAAGATGTTGGAACACTCAGAAAAGTACAATTTCCAACGAATCAAATCATGAATTTTAACTATGATTTTTTTTGTATAAATTTCAGCCTTTGTATGTATCAATAAGAATAATAAAATATAGAGAATATTGATTATTTTATTCTGTTTAAATTTTGATCGATTGTAGGCCTGACAATGATTTCGTGATTTGTGGGTTACCTGTGGTATCTTGTATTTTCAGCGATGATGTCGTTACCCAGCCAACCTCGACGACTTTGCTCGTCAACAGCTAAAAACTTCGTCCTAAAAACTACTACCCAAAAGATAAGAGTATCTAGCTTAAATTTACTGCTGTTTCTGGTAAGGAGATAAAGTATCGTCAGTATTTAGATCTAAATGGTGGAATTGTAAAGATGGTGGACACGAATAGATGTCCATTGGCTTTGCTCAGTCCTGAAGGATACTACCATGAACTTCAAGGACCTACGTTCTTTATAGGAAGACATCACAACGTACAATTAATGCTTAAGGTGAATATCGCTGTAGTTTTTGAGAGTTTTTAAGGTGCTTTTTTGGACCCTTTGGTATGGACTTGCAATGTTGTTGAGCTTGTGTCCACTTCAGACTGGTTGTCGACTGGTTGGCACAAGATGTATTCGCAAAAATAAACTTCAAAGCTTAGGCTTCCAGGAAGCTTTCTATTACTTTAGTTTTATATGTATTGTGTACAGACTCTTATTTATCTAAAGATAGCGAGAGTCTTGTTCAGTAATACTCTAACATGACCTGAGTGATACTCTATTCAAAGGGGATTTCTACAAAAACGCACCAAAATCTTTCATATTAATTATTTCAACAGTCGAGGAGTGTTGACAAGGAGCATGCTGTGATAACGGCTCTGCCTGATCAAGGGATTTATTTTATTCATGATCTGGAGTCTTTGAATGGGGTAAGGCTTTCAACTGTTATAAACTAGTGTGTCTATTTTCTGTGCATGGGTACCCTGTGGGGAGAGGCTATTTCTATTTCTAAGGGAGGGCAGAAAAAACAAATCTGTTCGTAAGGTAATAATTGAGTGTTTTGAACATGATAGCATGCATAGGAGTACACTAGGGGCAAAACTGGAAGAATGGGTGGCTCAACAGTGGAGAATGTTCAGATGAAAGTTGAGTTGTCAATTATTATTAAGACCTCCTCCCCCCTTGCATAATGTTTTCCCAATTCAGACCATGTGTCATTTGCTTGAGAATAAGATCCTATGTTCGAATTGTATCCATATTCATGTAACTTCTAATGTGCAACTGAGCACAACCATTAAACAAAGAATTGATACTCTATGGAATGACATGTGGTCTGAAATAGGAAAACATTACATCTGAGCCGAGGAGGTCTATTCTCTTCCTTACTTAAAAGATTTTTCTCCAGTTTTTCTAGTTTTTCCTGCCTCTGCAATAATCACCTTCTTCTTGGGAGAAATTATCAATAGGGTTAACCTCTTATATCTCTTTTCACACTATAATTCAAATAAATTTGTTATTTTTTAAACCAGATTTTCTTAGAGTGAGGGTTGTGACTGACCCCACTAACCTCTCAGCTTGTCTTTTTGTTTTATTTTATTTTATTTTTCAAGAGGGGGGTTTTATACTGAAGTAAAAAATTTCACTTCATACATTAAATATATATTGTGTATGTTTTTGTGTAATTTTCATTGTTTATTCTATTGTTTTCTTAGACATTTGTCAATGAGAAGAGAGTGCAACAAGCTGAGCTGAGATTGAAAGACACCATCAGATTTGGATATGATATCCTTTGATAGCTAAAAAAAAGGTTTTACAGCAATGGAATATTGCATCACAATTTTGCACTTCTTTTTGATAAACTATGGATAAGGGATCACTGGTATCATTAATCATAAAACATGAAAGGCATCAACTGATTAATTTTGATTGACTAAAGTGAAAATCCTAAATTTCAGCCGATAACTTTCAACCACTGAGTTTGTATGCCATTGAAAACTAATATGAATGAAAATTCTCAGGATGGTATAAAATTGTCATTCCTTGAGGTTAATGAAGGAAGTGGAAGCATTTCCCCCACCCCTACCCCCTTGGTATAATCATGGCTTGTCTGAAGTAAAACAGATTTGTAAAATCACATTTGTTTATTTAGCCTGAGAGCAGGCATCTAAGGTCATAATGACATCATCTGTGTATTTTTTTTCTAAATCTAATTATTACACTATTGTTTATTATGAGATTACAAAGTATAGAATTACTACAAGACTGTGGATTTCAAAACATAAGAAATAAATCATGCAATAATTGATATACATGGAAATAAATGTATACATGTGTATGGAGCATGGGTTATGTAAATGAGGCTTGAAAGCAGGTTTTTGATTACCCGCAGGTGTCTCAGAAATGACAAAAATATGCCATAAATTATTAATATCATAGCAATAGTTCCTGAAAAATGTGTGTTAAAATCAAGTTATTTCTTGATAGCCACTTTACTCTTTTTTCTAACTTGCTCAATTTACATTAGTTTTGGAACTAACTTTTTCTCAATTGTTTTTCTATTTTTTGTTTTTGTGGTCTTGTGACAAGGTTACAAGCTTTGATAGACACCCTAAGGTAAACTTGTCTTAGAAAAAGAAATATAACTTTTTTGAATAGAGAATTAATTTAAAACAGTATTCCTTAAACCACATAGTTTTGAAATATGTTGAAGAATTTTGGATAGTGAATTGCACTTGTTTAGACTGAAATGTTTTTTTCTCAATTTTTAATTTTTTTGCAGTCATTACCAGGATGTAGGAAAGATTATGTAGTGGTTTGAGTACCTGTTCTTGTTTTTAATCCAAAACCTCTGTTTTGAATGAAACACTCATGTGTAGCCACCTGTTGATGGCCACAGTATTTCAACAAAGAACTCCAAATTATGAACCTTTTTGAGCTTTCAAACCACATTCTAAAGACTCTTTAACCATGATTGTGTTCTGTGTGAGGGTTTGTCGCGGGAAGGATGTTCTTTTCCAACCCAAATGGGTTGCTATCGAAGAAGACAGAACATTTGTGGATTTACTACGATATTCAACTGGAGACCAGTTTACTAAAAGTAAAATGGTAGTAGTGGTTTGTGGTGAGATTTGCAGGAATCTCATGGTCCGAGTTTCTATCAAAGATTCAGTGATGGTATTAGAAGATAAGGACAAGAAGATGGTTAGTTATCTTCTTGAACCAGAAAACAAATTAAGCCTACTTTTGGTAAGAACATCTTTATTATTTCTCTAAGTTAATCGCGATATAACTGTTCATCTTTATTCAATACTGTGAAATTAATGATAAAGCATGTACCTTAGTTTGTAACATACTTCAGTTATTTGAATGTACAGTAGTTTGAATTTCAATCTCAGCTCTTCTAGCTGTGTACTTTTTTGTACAGTGGGGATGTGTAAAGCTATACTATATATAGTGTTGTTATTGTAGTAATGTTCCTTGATAAAACTCTAATGTACTTAAGGTACTTACATTATATATGATTGCATTAGACATCCAAGATTCAAATAATCATCAGATGTTTGTAGTAATCCATTGCCATACCATTTAGATTTTGCACCATTTAATGCTTGTCTTCACTATAAGCCTAGATTTTCATGAAACCTGTCACATTATTATTACTTTTAAGTTGTACTAATTGATGAGATTCTTTTCTTATGCTTTTAATAAATTCTGTGTTTCACATTGTAGTAATTTGCACTTTCCAGGTTTTGAGATTTACTCCTAATTTAATCAAACTTACAATGTCCTATATGCTTCATAATACTGCCATTTTGAGTTAGCCTTTGCTTAGTCTTAGCCTCAATTTTGTACAAGTGTGTTCTATGGCACAATACAAGTTGATTAAAATTCCACAGGTTTTGGTTGAATAGCTGAATGTTTTAACGCACAACCGAGACTAAGGCTGAGCAAAAGAGAACTCGAAACTGGAGTATTAATGCCATGTCATAATATACATCTCTTTTCGTAATATTTCATGGATGAGTAACCAGAATCCTCAAAATTCCATTCTCTCTGATATTTCTTTCTTCTTCCATTCTCACAACTAATATTATTATTACAACCCATGAACTGGGTTTTAAAAGCATAGATTATTAGTTTTCTTGCCCTTAAAGGATTGCGTTAATGAAAAATAACATATTAGAATTAGACTTGAAAACTCAGTTTCAATATTATGTCTTGTTATAATGGATATGACCAACAGCGATAAGGAATTTCTTATATTTCTATGCTAAATATTTTACCAACCTTATAATCAAGGATGCCATTTTAGTATCATAAAGCTTGAGTAAAGTAATAAGTATCCGAGAAATCTTTGGAGCCGTAAAAACTTTGTTTACCTTAACACTTTATATATACGAATACCTTCCGAGTAGATTTGCTCCCATGTGAAGACCCTAAACTAACAATGTTTGAGGAAAATAATAATACTCAAGGTGGTATGACAACATGTCATGATTATCTACAGGATACTGAATATGTAAATAGTGCACTATTACGACTTAAATGTATTACGTAACAAAGTTCACTAGTATTTCAATATTCTTTATGATGATCTGCCTCTCAAATGAGAATTGGTCTGCACCAAATATTATGCTGTTACTCTTAGTTTTGTATCCCTACAACTTAATTTTTATTTACTTGAAACATGTGGTTTATGCTCACTACACAATCTAAATACCATAGACTGTATGGTCTTTACCATTTCAGGCCTGCATACATCATTCTCTTGAGAATAAGATTCATTCTTTGAGTTGTATCTGTATTCATGTGTCTTCTCATGTGAAACTGTTAAACAAAGAAATAATACTCAAGGAAATGACAGGTGGTCCGAAATAGGACAACATTACCCCTGAACTAAATTGGTCTATAGTACTTACACAATTGCTATGTTGCTGTTTTCTTTTTTCTTTGGCTTACTCTCACTTGTGGTATGTGATTTGATTTGTGATGTCCTGTCATACTGTGTCTTAGATCAGGCCAAGGCAAGTTCTTTTTATGGTTTAGGTGGTCTGGTTTAGTAAGATTGATATACATTTTATATTTATGTTTCTAACCCTAGTTTTCTAATCTTTTTCCATTGTTGCAAGGGTTTGAATGAATCGCCAAACATTTCCTCAGATCAAGTTATGTCCAGGTTATGTCACAACTGTGGATCAAAAGCAGCTGATGCTGATAGGTAAGTATTACTATCATTCATCAGTTGCAACACCTGTTATGACCTCTCCAATATCCTGAAAGGGAAGCTTGATGAGGGCATGGACAGGACATAGGGTGTGGACCTCCTGGTAGAACACTTTGCAATGTTGATGATTTTCAACCATTTGTCTGTAATGGAAAAACATGGCAGTATTTAGTTTTATAGTCTGTAAAACTTGAAGGCTACAGTACACCTACCATGAGGCTAGGGAGTGGTAACTGTAAATGCAAATTGGAATTTTGATATTCAGGGCTTAAACTAATGGCAAGACATCAGACAATGATCCGTCAGAACTGAGACTTGTTGGGTCAAACCTTTGCCTTGCCAGTCATTTTGACCAGTAACGTTGAGGCAAAAATGGAGTATGACTAAGCGAAGACTAATTTGGCCAGTGATTGTGACCAAAGACTAATCTGCTATTATTTTAAGATTCCTTTACTTTTCTTACTTCAAGGCTGACTACTATTGTCAAAGGAAGCAAGTTGTATGGACAACCATCTTGGTGGGGCTGGGAGTCTTCAGATGAGGAATTCTATACCTACCCCAACTGTGCTACTATTGTCACACAGGCTGGAACATTAGCTATACCGACACAGCATTGTACTGTTCTACAAGCAAGGATACATAGGAATAAAGCTAAAATAAAACACTCTTTAAAGTCAGGATCTAGTTATACTAAAGATGCAATGCTAACTACAGCACCCGAGGAGGATAGAGAGGTCTTTAAGGAATGCCGTCCATCCTCGTACCCTCCGTCAGTACCGTTATCATCTAATGGGCTTCAACAGCTTGCTCACCCTGTTTATAAAGTACCAACATTTGGAGCCTGGGAAACTGTGCCTCAAGGACATTTTGCTGAAGGAACTGAGGATTTAGGCTTGGATGGGGATGAGAAACTTTTAAGGACCTCTCTTTCTTTTCATATTCCACTCATGCCAGAGTTTGGGGAGATCCCTGAAAAACCTGTGAGTGAGAAGAGTAGTAAGTCAACAAGAAGGAAAAGTAACAAAAAACAGTTCACATCAGGTTTGTCTTTGACCAGAAATAGAATAAATAAGATTGTACAGTGACCCTGAAATGGCTTCCAACGTCATTCTGGACAACTGTACATATCTGAACCTTATCCAATCAAAGTGCTCGAGATGGGAAGCCATCTATAGTACAATTAAGAGTAAGAATACAATGGCTAGCAAATGGCTTCCCAAGGGAATATGTACAAATATGTGTCTTGTCCAACCACAGTGCATAAGATGGGAAGCCATTTAAGAGTCTGGCCATCAAATGGCTTTCCAAAAGAGTACATGCAAAAATTTACCTCGTTCAATTGCAGTGCTTCAGATTGGAAGCCACTTCATAGCCAGAATGTAATGGCTCTCAAATGGCTTCCCATCTGAACCTGTTAAAATACTCTCCTTGTCCATTCATAGTGTCGGAGATGGGAAGCCATTTATTTGTCAAAATTCCATTGACACTAAAGTGATTTCTTGCTCATTTGCACAAAGTACACACCCTGTCCAATCATGCTTGAGACAAGAGCCATTTAAGAGCCAGAGTACCATGGCTCTAAAATGGCTTCTTACTTAAACCTGCACAAATGCACCAATTTGCATGTTTTGTCCAGTGACAGTTCATGAGATGAAGAGGCCTTAAAATAGTCAAGTTCTTTTTTTCCACCAACAGATCTGTCTTGTAGCTCAAGTTTCGCGAGTGAAGCAAGTGATGATGACAGGACTCAGCCAACACCGGACCACCCTGGACGTGTGTTTGGCATGACTGAAGTGAATACCCAGGAAAATATTGATGTACAGAACAATGAACACTGGCCCAAAGGTTAGTTAAAACAGTAATGTGTTTAACCTTAATGACCACTCCAAATACAGAAGGGAAACAGCTCAGTGAAGAAAAGCAATGTTCAGTGTACTGATAGTGAACATTTCTTACCTTACCGACACTTAGTACGCATTGCTGCCTACAATGTGCATAACTAATTTAAAGAAATTAGAATTTGTGCAAAATTGATGTGCGCAAGTGTTTGCTGACAAGTGTTTGTATTATATATTTATTTTAGAGTGCAAAACAGATATTTATGAATAGTACTAACTAATTAGTACAAAATAACACCAATGAAACGATTGAAAAAAAAGTGTGTTTAGTGCTATTTAGTTGTTGTGCTATTTCATGGATATATGGTTTGCACTGTATCCATTGTCTTTGGTTGTTTTGCAGTCTACTATTTCATGTCTGATACATAATATATTATTATTTTTTGAACCCGTTCGTATGATTGACGTCACACTTAAAAACCTCTAAGAAATCTGTAGTACTTAGATATCTTGGATTGAAATCCTGAAATCTTTCAAACTTTAATCTAGGAATAAAGTTTGGAAAACTAGGTTCACGTGTTAAGGTCAAGACGTCTGGTCCAAAAGCATCCACTCCCCGCTCTGTTACGGTAAGCACTGCTGTTATCCTTGGTTTTTATCTTACACGTTTCCTCTCCTCTCCTCTCCTCTCCTTCACTTCCATTTCTTTATTTCGTTTTGGAGGGAATGATAGACCATTTTACCTTAGGCGTATTGTTTTCCCAATTCAGAACATGTGTCATTCCCTAGAGTATCATTTCTTTCTGTAACGGCATTAGAAGACACATGAATATTGAATTCGAACAAATTTGAAACAATGAGCCCAAGCTAAGAATCCCATAATAGTATTATTATAAGAATCCTCAGTCTGTGCCTTTAACGAAAAGGTTACAAATCAGTATTTTTACTTTTTTTCAGGAAACTGATAAATCTAACCGCGTTCATGGCGTGACTACTTCAGGCACCAACGAGAATATCAGAACGCCAACCAAAAGCACACGTCCCGTAAGACGGGCCCCTTCATCCGGGGGATCATCTGTTCCCAGTGACTGTGAGTCCAGAGATTCAGACAGATCTCAAAACCGTAGCGTATTTACTAGTACATCAGATGACAGTGATGGAGAACAAAAAGGGAGGACAGCGAGTATGGATGACAAGCGCGACAGTATAGAAAAACGCAAGAAAAAATCTTTGCGTGAGAAAGACAAGTATTCAGGCGAACTATCTGATAAAACCCCCAGACCTTCATCTAGTTCTAGTGCGCTGCCTCGTGCCAACAAGACCGCTATGTTACGTGCACTAAACAGCCGTGAGGCTGTCAAAAACTCTGTTTCTTCATCGGGTAGTCGTTTACATTCATGTAAAAAACCACGACATAGACATTCTACCCCCGCAGCGACGTCCAACAGGGATAATTCACCCGTGGATTCGAGTTCTTCGCTTAGAATATGGAGTCCGAGTATCAGAAAATCCCCTACATTGATATCACCCAAGTCAAAGAGACCGTTAAGTGGAGGTTCTACTCCGAGAAGTTCTCGTACCACTAATCATTTATCCGGTGATTACGAGCCCCAGGCAGCAGTGGAGGCTATATTTGAATCCACTAAAAAATCAACGTATGTCTTGCCAAAAGAATTGCAGATGAACAGGAATGACGTGAAGAATAAAACGTTTGTGTTAGGTATGTTATGTGTTATATTAGCTATGAAATCAATCTTGCTTTTTGATTGGTTGGGAGCGTGCTGTATGGAAGTACACAGCACGTGCGCAAACTTCCTATTTCGTCACTCATATCCAACATAACGACTGATATAATTTGTGTTTTACAAAAAAAAAATCTTGCTCGCTGTGCAGTTCTCCTAACGCTTCTCTTGTGTTCTGTTTATCTTCGTGTATTTTTTAACTGCACAGCTCGCGCGTGTGCGTTTTTTATTTCTTTAAACTTTTTACTGGTCTAGGTAAACTGTGTTAAGTAAACTGTGTTTGATCTGGCCCAGTCACTGGTTTCAGGTCAGAGGAAGCCCTAATGCTCTTGCCTTAAATTAAGAACTTCTCTTTAAGGTTGTCTAGATAAACATTTTCTAACATTACTTTTTCCCATCAGAAGAGAAAATTGACCAGTCTAGTACCTCGTCAAAGAAAAACGAACAAACGAAAACACCAGACGCAGACATTCCTGTCATTTCAAAAATAGGTACTATAGATATACTTCCAAAGACACCCCCAGCCTCCAAAGATAATAAAACAGTTCCCAGGCCATCCCAACCACCAGTCAATGCGTGGATGTCTTTACCAGATAAAGGAAGATCAACGTCCCCGGAGTCCCTTGTCTCGGTGCCTCCAGCTGCCTCACCCTCCCCTCCCTCGACACCGCGCTCGTCTGCTAAGACTCTCATTCAGGAGAGATTGAACTGCTGCTCCGCACCACCTCAAACTAGGCGACAGTGGGATGTCACTGACAAGGTAGGTCTATTTATGGAGTGTGTTCAAGTCGTTCTGCTTATGCGTTGCAGGGTGCAGGGGGGAGGTAGGACGGGCTGATTAGGGTTATCCTCTCTTCCCTCAAGTCCAACCTCTCGTTAGTAACTTGCACAACAAGGCCAACTAGGCAAGACCTGATAGCTAATAAATTTTGAAGGAATTTCAAGACACAACTACTAAATTCCAGTTCGCATGGGGACTGGTGGTTGAAAAAAAAAAATAAGTATGATGTAGCGAGGGTCACAGGCTCGTTAGCCACTGGCTATTAAGCGTTACCCTCGTAAAACCAAGGACGGCCGACATACCTCAACCCCCCGCCGTCACACAACCACCATCCACCCCGATAAAAAGTATTATTAAGGATTGATTGATCAATACTAAATACTACAGTCGTATCCACTTTTTCCCCCAGCCAATCGAAGATCTGATGCTGTCCTCTGTTCATGCTTTCACCGTTGAGCTGCGTCTTGCATCTGAGTCGGTTCTTTCTAAAGCCAGGTAGTTACGCAAAATATTACTAGTTAAAGAGCACTGAACTAAAGATTACCTAGACATTTATAACGAGGGCTTAACCAACTAACCTCGGCATATTCCTTCCTCTCCTCCCCCGTTACAAATAAACTGCCAACGGAACGTTGGTCACAAGCACTCTAGGAATAAATTTAAGAAATTCCACTCACTGAAAAATCATTAAAATGAGGCCAATCCTGTCATTCGGAAAGCAAAATATAACAATAAATATCGCGATTCGAGGAGAAAGTTAGAAGTTTTTCCTTGGCTTCCATTGCGCTAAGGAAGGCCTGTACCAAAGCACGCATCGTTAGAACAGTATATTGGTATGACTGTGAAAAAGCTGGTGCCGTATGCGTGCCTTGCCGCGACCGTGATGTTTTCTAGAATTTCGATTGGGGGATTTTTTTCTTGCGCTCTGCGATTGGTCTGGCATTGCCGTGACCGTGGCCACGTCGTGTTCATATCGTGTTTCGGGCATTTGATTGGATGGAGAGTAAATTCTCGTACAATATGATTGGGCTGGCTTATACCTTGCCGTGTCACGACCGTGTTCGTGCCGCGAGTATTTCACAGTCATACGAAAATTGCTCTACTTGAACTTGGTACTACTACTGACACTTGATGTTCAGTCCACAAGTTTTGTAATAAATTTTGAACTTGAACAACTCACTAAATCCAAATTTTATTGATATTTTTCAGAGATCTTTACGAGTTTGTCTCAGACGAGACGACGGAACGAAACAAGGGCGACGTTTTAGGTTCGAAAGGTAAACAAGACAGTCATAGTAATATGCCTGAATGGAAAAGCTCTCATGCGGTAAGTCAACTATTATTTATCGAATTTCGAACTCCTTGTATCCATCATGCTACCTGCTTCTTTGTCGCTCAAATATTCCATCTGTTTGTCTACCTGTCCGTTTGTCCGTGGTCAGACTTACCTCCCCTCTCTTTCCTTCCTCTCCCCAGTCCCCCTCCCCTTTCTATCCTCAGTCCCCAATCCCCTTCCCTTCCCATTTGGGCCGCTACGCTGGTCAGACTCTCTCTTTCTGTATCTGTCTGTTTGTCTTGCTATAAAAGTAGCTAGGAAATACAATTTTCCATGTACTTTGCCTAGGGGCGGATCTAGGTAATTTCAAAGACTTTGCCTCAATACCACAGGAAAACCGCGGAGGAAATAGTGGAAAATATGGCATCTCAAAAGACGGAAATTAAATTTGAGTGCTTCAAATAAACCGTGTGAAACTTTATCCTGATAAAGGTTTTCAGATACAAACATTTTTTTATTTGTGCAAAATGGGGGGGGGGGGAGGGGATGGAGGGGATGGTTGCAAGTCAACCCTCACCATCCCTAGCCTGGATCCGTCCATGTTTGTTACTCCGAAAACTCAAAAACTGAGCATGTGAATATCGGAATGTTTTATACATGCTTACGAGTAATATTGTATTTATTATATATGATGTTGTTTCACTATTTCCTTTTCCACAGGAGATCGCTGGGGTTTTTCGAAATCTTCGACGTGTGGAGTTTAATCTCAAAAGTAAGCCATTATCAACATTTAAAGTAGTGTACATTGTGCTTGATTAAAGCAAACTCTATGTAGCACTTCATCATAACATTTATCGTATTGATTATTTCATGCAGCGATGGACCAAGCTCTTTCTTTTCTTTGTTCGGCGTCAGGAAAAGAAACATGTAAAGTGAGTAACATTTGTTCGTTTACCTCCCTTTATATACCACTTCTGCTCAACCCTCATCACGATTATTATCATCGTTTTTTTTTTTGTATTTTCCTTGACTGTAAAGACGAGTGCTTTGCTTGGGATTCCTGTGTATGCGCGCGAATTATAACCATAACACTCGTCTTTACTGAGTCTGGAGGGGAAAGTGGGACCGCTCACTCAATAGTGCCCTGTCTGTCCGCTCGTCCGTCTGTCTGTCTGTCTGTCCGTCCGTCTGCCTGTCTGTCTGTCTGTCTGTCTGTCTATCTGTCTGTCTTTCTGTCTGTCTCACCTCCTCCTTCCGAGTATCCCCTTCTCCATTATTTTTTAAATTTTATATTTTCTCTGATCATCCACATGATACCCAATGTTTTCTCCCTTCTTCATCTACCCATCCATCTCTTTTCTTCCCATTTCATCTTCTCCAAATGACAAAATCCATTTCATTTCAAATCAACATTTGTCGAGTAAAATGAAATGTAGAATACACGTCGAAGAAATGAGGAAAACCATAGGGGAAAATATCTTTTTGAAAAAAAAAAAAAAATGCAAATAAAAATTATTAATATATTGTTATTCAAATCATATTTTTGTTTGTTCCAGAGTCAAAGTCGGCCACGTCTTCCCGAACGTTTGGGGCAAAGTAAGTCACTAATGACATTTTATTTCGTTAATCTTGTGATGCGACCTTGACTCTTGAATGGCTTCCGCATGGACTTGTAGCAGCACGCACACACTACGGCATTCCGTGACATTAAAATGGCTTTTCAAAACCTTCACATCTTCTTTTGCTGCGCTCACTCGTGAAATATTAGCACCCCTCGAAGATAGTCTTCATATCTTCGCGGCACCGTGTAATATTCTCTGTATATCTGTATATACCGTATCGTTACCCAATCATACGTACAAGAACTGCTCTTTCCTTACCAAGTAATAAAATAGAAGTAAGATTTCATTGATAGCTCAACAGGACATTTCCTGTGAATTAGCAGTCACTTTCTTTATCTGTTTCCTTTATTTGTTTTTGTCACGCAAGCATTGTTTTGAAAATTTTCTAGCTAGCTGATAATAAACACATCATACCATTTCATTCGTCAAAAACCATCCATCCATCCATTCTTTTTTTTTCTATTTTGAATTTAGATTCTCAAAATTGGAAGGATTTTAAAGTTCGAGCAAGGACTTCTTCCTGGGCAGAGGAAAACAAGAGCAGATTCCCCACAGGATCCCCCTCAGATGACGAAGAAGTTACAAGTCCTTGAAGACTGAAGCGCGTCCAGTTTGTCCGGTATTCATTTGAATATAGAATTTCTAGCTCATTCCACAACAGATGTTCCTCGTCGCGTCGCGTGCAAAGCACGCGGATAGGACAACCGCGATGTTCGTTAAAACGCATCCTTCATTCCTTCCTTCTGTACTTTTTATACTTAAAATGCTCTAAAAGTATTTATATTGTATTTATAAATGACAAGCAATTTATTTTATATAAAATTTGGAGATAATATAACACAACGATCTTCACAATTAATTTATTCTTTTTGTTTAATCCATGGCTTGACTTCATGTCTTGACACTGATGATATCGCGGGTTAGACAGGTTCTAGAATGACCATGGAATATTCCCAGTCAACAGCTTATGATTAAGTAATTTGGTTGTGGTGTTAGAAGATTTGATCTTGAAGCCTATAATCCTCCCCGGTTCGAAGTCATGTCTCTGGATATCATTTTAGAATCGTACAGTGAGCCTACACCTTACGTTGAAAGACTTCCTGTTTCTTTGTTGTTGTTGTTTTTTTTTTCGCGAATCCTAATAATCAATCCTTTGATAGCTTTGAAATTGCTTTCTCTTTGAAAGGAAGGACGCTAGCTGTCGGTGGAGATCCCATCCTCTTTGTTCTTTCAAAATCAGTGACATGCTTGATTAAACATTCTGTGGTCGGGCGACACCCCGTTTTTTTCCGCTTTCTAGTCTTTATAATTATAAAGTAAGGTGGATTTTTCTAGAACACTTGGTTCTGTCAAGCCACTAAGGGATGAGCCATTACTAGCGAATAGCATAACCATCAAAATATTGATCGACAAACGTCTGTTTACATTTTAACATCTGTACTCTCTTTGCCCATATATAAATATTGTCTATTTTATCCAAAAATTTGTGCTTTTTTTTTTTTTTTTTTTTTTTACCGTGCTGAAAGAATCTTTTACAACCGCAAAATTGTAGTCTTTCTATACTCACCGTCTTCGCCGGCCGACGAAACACGTTCTAGAACACGTGATGGAAACCAGACGAATCTGTAGGAAGCGTTTTCATGTTGATTTGATATCGTATTTAATTTCTTTAAGAGATTTATTATTATTTTTTTACGTCCCACGCTGTCCTTATTTTAAAATGTCTTGGCGGTCTTTTTGCGAGAACTTATCTTAGTTAAACTTTTCAATTATATTTTACTCTCAATTAGAAAGATGGCAAGAAACAGAGCGTGAAGGGATTAGAAAGAGGTTATTCTTCACTAAAATCTTTTTTATTCATCGAGTAGTTTTCGAAAACCACTTGTGCCTCTTGTAATTGCCTTCATAATTTGGCCAACTTTCCTTTTCAACAATTTTGTTTGGCCATTTTGAAAAGACTTTGAACTTTCTATTTCATTGCGTTCGTTCTTTTATCTGTCAAAATATAACGATATTTAAAATATTCTCAGGTGTTTTTCCTTTTGTTTTTTTAAATATTTTTTAATCAAAAATCTATTGAAAAAGTGAAATGAATTTTTAAGCAATCTTTATTGAATTCGTTTCTATTTTACTGAGAAATTAAGAAGAAGGTAATCGACGCCTCGCATTTCAATCCTTTGATCTCTTCGTTGGGTCGTTCACAAGCTTCTATTGACTTCGTACCAAACTGGTTGGTTTTGCAGTATTTTCCCGTGCTTCATCCTCGGGAACCCTGGGGTAAGTTATGTCACTCGTTTCTTGATCCCAGAATAAAATACTTTTTCTGGTAGCGAGAAACGAGCGACAGAACTTTCCCTCTGGATTGCCGAGGGTGCGGCTGCTTTAGATCACCTTCCTTTTATTTCTTTCTTTTTTCTTTCTCGTTTCCATTGATCTTCTAGATTTTTTTTCATTTCTTTGATTCATTAGAGTTTTTTTCTTCACTGACGATTTCGGTCTCTGAAAATTGATCATCGAGACAACAAAAAACATGGTCAAAACGTGTAAGAGCATATATAACAAAGACTTTCAAGTCTTTGCAAACTTTCATTGAGTAGTGTCATCTAGTGCTTTCTTAAGAAAATTAAATTCTGCCAAAAAGCTGTAATATACACATAACTTGTTTGTTTTCCATGGCATAGATAGAGGATATTCAACACGAGAAGATAAATTTCGTATCTCCAAGCGCCCATGTAATATTGTTTATTATATGATTATCCAAAAAATCAACTTAACAAGCTTTTTATCATTATAAAAAGTTTTTATTTATAAACTAATAGCTTAAATACACATGTTAACGATATTTTATTTGAAAAATATCAGTTTTTCGAAAAGGAGAAATAGAGGATATTACATGGGCGCGCGGAGATACGAATTTTATCTTTTTTGAGTGTTGAAAAGATCTCTCACGAGTGAGCGCAGCGAACGAGTGAGAGATTTTCAACACGAGAAGATAAAATTCCTATCTCCAAAGCGGCCATGTAATATTCTGTTTATTATATAATTATCAATGAAGTATGTTTTGGCTTTTTCAGGCAATTCTTTCCGTGTATTTTTGAATAGCCATCACAATGGTGTTATCTTCACACGTGAAAATAACATGTTATTTTCACGTGTGAAGATATCAATTTTTCGAAATAAAGAAAAATAGATATTTCATTGGTAATTATATAATAAATATAGGTATTTTATGCATAATTATATGATAAAGACGTTTCTTTTCATGGGCTCTTCAGTACTTCTCTAACAACCCAGTAATGTTTACTAGTGTGTTCCCTTAATGTCGGTGTTTATTTTAGTTCAATTCCATCGATTTTATGTTATGCATATATAGCTCATCTGTTTTCTTTTATGATTTTAATCATTTTTTGAATTCTTTCTTCCTTTCTTTCTTTGCTTCTTTTTCTCAAGAAGGACTGATTACTGTTAAGCGCCAGGGCCGTAACCAGGGGGGAGCACAGGGTGCACGTGCACCCCCTATAAAAGCTTAAGGTCCGCTCATCCATCTCCTTTTTTTTTTTTCTTTTTTGGTTCTGCGTTCTTTTGGTTACCTTCTTATTTCTTTTTGGTTCTGCAAATTATTGTCTGTGCACCTCCCTGCAAGTGCCATAGTTACGCCACTGAGTTGGTTATAAAAAAAAAAACGATCGATGGTCCGATTTTATTCGATGTGCACCCTCCCTGTAAAAGTTCTGGTTACGGCCCTGAGTGCAGTCTTCGCTACCAAGTGCCTTGCTTGAAGGCATGAGCCGACAATTTCTTAATCTCCGCTCTGCCATTTTTACAATTTTTTAATCTCTGCTCGAAGAAGTACATACAAAATGGAGTCTGGTGCAAAGCGTTTCTAAAAATCTAATGTCTAACTTTTCGCAATAACTAAACACCCCAAAACCACAGATTTGTCCAAACTCTTTTGTCCAACTGATTTTCAAAAATGCGTTCTTACTGGGAGTCTGTTTAAGTTGACTTTCGATTTGATTTCGGAGATTGTAAGATTCAATAAATTGGGAGACCTTTCTAGAAACGTCAAATTATTCATGACTGCAAAAGAAACAAAAGTCCTTGTTATTCAAGTAGCAAATTCATGTAATCTAGGTTAATACCCTTATTTATATCAATAATTCATACCATGTTGAATTCAATATTATCTACTTCAGGAAAGTTGACGTTTCCAATAATTCGAATTTTCGAAGGAAGATTAATGACTTTCTAGAAGCCGCAATAAATTTCTATTCAAGAAAACCTCTAGCTAAAATTAATTTTCACAATTGGAGAAGATTAGTATTATTCCTTAAAACCTTTATTGTTATTGAATTTAAACTTTTTTCTGGGGCTTTTTTCCCACTTCTGGAAGTCTCTCGTAGACCAAATATTTTTGTAATTACCTTCGGTATTTTTGTAAATCGATTGAACTTTGGTTTGCTGATTGTTTTGAAAACTATTCAAAATGTTTGTTTTCAGTTTTTCTTGAGAAAAAACTGGAACATTCCGTTTCATTCAAACCGTTTGGAACTTAACGAACAGTTCTTGTCTTTAGCTTCGTTTTAGTTTACGTCTTTTTGTCTTTCTTCGATTTCTGTCATTTGATAGTTTTTCTTCAATAAGACGTGACAAGATACGGAATTTATAATCTGGACTCGAAAGCGTAACCAAAGATTTCATGTTTCTTGCGCTGCAGATTCGCCTCGTCTTCTTTTGCTTGTTAACTCATCTGGAAATAAGAGTCATTTAATTTTTATTCTCCCGACGAATGATTAATTTTCTCGTCACGTTATCATCAAAATAATTGCACTCTTTCTTCTTTGGGTTGTTTCTCTTGGACCTCATAACTCAAGCTCTTAGTTACGGGGACGCCATCGCCGAGATCCACGGACAGACTGAAATGGGAGTCTCCAAAAAATGCCGTCTTGCTTGTTTTGCGTTTGAGAGGGGGAGGTCGCTTTTGTTTCTTGCCCTCTACAACCAAAAGCCCACCTCCGACGCAAAATCGGGCCGTTACTGTCTTAGCAATTATATTTTCGGGGATAGGAACACATCGACAAAATTTACTCCCTGTTGCTCCAGTCGCCGTACTCTTTGATTTTTGCCCGCGAATGCAAATGCTCCCATCTTCTATTTTCCAAGTCACTTCCTCAGGTTTATAGTTTCCAACTTCAAACGTAGCTATTCGTACGATTTCTGTACTTGCATCTGATAAGCTCTCTTCCAAATTTCCCTCTTTGAAAAAGTCGTCAAATAAATTTGAATTTACGATGTCGCAGTACATAGTCTCACTTCCGTTCAAACTGAAAAAAAAAAGGAAAAAATATAGCGATTACAATAAAATAACTGTTAACGATATCATAATATGTAATAAATCTTGCGATTTCATGGTTTTGCTGGCGGGAATCGTTATTATGTCACATGAATCATCTCTTATAGAAACACACCTCTATTTCTTTTACTTTCTTAAAAAGCAACAACATAAAAACGGAAATTTTAACTTCATTTTTCAATCTTTTTTTAAAGAGAAAGAATAAGTAGCCAATATAAGTATTGGTGTTCTTCTGTTGTTTTGTTTTAAGCACTTGGTAAATTTATTCAAAAACGAACTTCTATCTGTCTCCGGTGCTTCATCGAATATTACGAATCTTTTTAATTCAAGTCACCACCCCCCTCCCCCCAAAATACTCGTGAGTTCTAAATTTTAAGCTTTGGGATTATCCCGTTCTTAATCAGGAGCGTTTTTTTTTAAAGAAAGATTATACCAGATTCATAAACATTACTAGGTTCTACATAGTAGTGTAAACAAGATTGTCTAATCAATTTTGGCACGACCTTCTAAAGTGCTTGAGAAGTTTCTGGAAAGAGCTCAACAAACGACACGTGTTTTGAGCGCTGAAAAATTAGAAGAAAAACATTCTCTAAACCGAACTATATTTATAACCTTATCCATGCACAGAGGTATATAAGAATAAAAAGATTCACTGCTCGTGAATTAACGGAATTCATATTTGGACTTGCCTGAAATGAAATATAAAATCCTATCTTACGTTTTCCGTTCCAAACTAATAGTAATAATAATAATACTAAAAAATCTGTTGCCCTAAATTTATTTTTCAGATTCAATTTTAAAATGTTTTTGGGTTTTTAAGAGCTTTGGAAATCCATTTAGTTAGTACTAGAGGCTCCAATTACCTCGAAGTAGGGTTTTAGTCTAGAGTAAAATTCTTTTGTCCGCTGAACTGGACTTTCACTATTTTTGTCGCTTGCCATTTGGTTGGACGATAAATATAAGCGTTTCGTTTTAAAATTTATTCTCTGTCTTATATAAATCACTCATATCGACTGGCCTACTTGGTATGTTCGTCTAAAGTCTTTCTTAAGCAGCGAAAAATAATAAAAAATATATAGATATATTTATACATCTACTATTCTGCTCTTACCCATCTTGAAGAAGGTTGACCAATGTTTGGTGAGACTTTGAGTCAGCCATGTGCAGCTTGAAAATTTTCTGCTGCGGCTAGGAATTGCCCATAGATCTCAAAACATATCACAACCACTTTAGAGAGACAGTCCACAGAATATGTGGTTAGTAGGTGCACTTTCTAAAATTCTTTGAGGGGAATTCGTCTCACCCAGCCAAAACCATGTTATTGTGACGTTCCGGTCGGCGACCGAAGTTGACTAGAACGTTCCGACTATCTTTACAATGAAAAAACACGGAATTAGCATGAGTAAATACAAGCCTAGTCCAGTTGTCCCAGCACTTTCGAGCGTTGTTCGGGAGAGCCCATTGTCAGACAACTCTTGTAGCTTGTTTTCAAGACAATCGAAGATTCCAGATGGAGTTATTTCGAATTTTATGTCGCGAGAACAAATTCGCGCAAAGTTTCGGTGAAAATGAATGCATTTATTTACTGTAAGATGTTTGACAAGGCATATTTTGTTTCTTCCAGAAGTTTCTGCCGCGCGTTGCCCGCGGGGTTCGGATTGGTTGAGACGGTTTTCAATTGTGACCTGTTGTATGGCCGTTTTTATATCAATATTATTGGTCTTAAAAATCTAATTCCATGCGGAAAATAGAAATATCCGAACTGTGACCTGTTTTAACGTATCTTCTTTCTCAATTATTAGTTTTTGGCATTCCAATATTTTCTTTGATATTCAAGTTTGTGGCTTAGATAAGCGATTGCATGAGAGGGAGTTTAGATATTACGCTGCCTCGTCTACAAAGCAAACTAAAAATATTAAAGAAATGGAATTTTTTTTGCCAAATTTTGTATAAAGTTGAGCGCTTTTCTTTTCTCCATAAATATACCAAATTTTTAAAATTTTGTCTGATTCTGCTCAGATACAATTACCATTTCGTAAATCAGTCTAGCGTGTTGTTTTTATTTCGAAAAAGAGGGGAGTTTAGCTTTGTTTTGAATAGTTTGTTTTTTTGCCTCCTAGCTATCGAAAATGACTGGATAACAATTTCTTAAGGTAAATATTTCAATCAGTAGAACATGTGTACGAGTCAGTTAATAGTTGAATAGATTGTCTCGACATATCCTGAGTTATTATTGGACCAAATCATCGTATAATACCTGCTAAGATATTGGAAAGCCACCAGTTAGTTTGTCACTAAGTACCTCTCAGTAACATAAAGGCCACGGATGTTTAGTGGAGCGATTCAGTGATTATACATTATACCACTTGAACAGAGTCTGTTATAATATAAAGATATAAATATAAATAAATAAATATACGTTACGAAGCGGTAATTAACAGCGCTGCGCACACCCTACGAGAGAACAGGGCTAGGGGTGTTGGAGTTCGTCCTTAAGAGTGAAGTGGATGATCATGATTTTTCATTTTATTTTTATGATGAAGCAGATCCACCGCAAGTAACTAGAGTAGATATACTTGGGACGTCATGGAAAATACTCCAAGCAATTTTGTCATTTCTTAAACAGTCAATGTCATTAACGTTGTCCACCGAAAAAAGACATTTACACATTTACACACTATACACATTTAGACAAAAAGAAATATCACGTGTTTCCTCGAACGTTCTGGCATAAAACAAACGCTGAAATACAATTCTCCGTCTTAAATCCTCACTAAATGGTCGGGGCATTCTGGATTTTCGATTCATGAGTTGAATTTCAGGCTCACTTTAGTCTAAATGTGTAAATGTCTTTTTTCAGTGGACAACGTTAATGACATTGACTGTATATATATTTACTTCTCAGTTTAGATCGCTTTCATGTGATTGTTATTTCTCAAAGATGGTTCTATATTCGGCACTTCAAAATAGCTATGTCGTTACCGTCTTGATCGGTGAAGAAGCGGCGTTACGTGATACGGTTGATCAGAAATAGCATTATTCAGTCACGGTGTTGCAGTCGACTTAATCAGGAGTTTAGTTGTCAGGGACTACAAGACTTATAGACCTCGTGCGCTATAAACTTATAGCTCATTCTAGAGCGGTAGCAGACACATCCTCCTTGTGCTCAAAGGATGATGGATCGGACCGTGCGTTTCTTAGGATTGTTGTCGTTCAACGTGTGCCACAATCACAACAGGAAGCCCAATATCAGTAAACAGGAAGCCCAATCGCAAACAGGATAACCCCCACGAAACCCATGCACGTTACGGTGGACGGTTTCCCACCGTGTGCCCGCGATGCACATCAAAAAATATCAGACCGATCCCTGCTATGATTGAGTGTTTACCTAAACAATGGAAAGCTTTCCCAATGGAATACAGAATATTCGATCAACAAACTCGAATTCATAAGAATTTAAGGTAGTTATCTATTTTTTTTCTTAAAGGGACTCTGAGGTGCCAGACACATCATAGCTTAAAATGTACATCAAACCTTGTTGATTTTGAAAATCGAAATGAAAATTCCATGAAATGCGTTTTTTGGGGTGATATCGTCCGTCAAAGTTGCGAAATGACTTAAGCTGGGCTCCCTGTGGAATATCGCGGATTTGATGGCTTGGGATGCCTGGGCTGTGATGACGTCAGATAGTGGAACATGTTGGGTAGCTGGAGCTGAATCAGCCAAATTTCGCTATGGAAGTATGGCTGTTCTTTGTCAATTTGAGCCGGAAATTGCTTGAGGAGAAGAATATAATACACCCGATGAAAGGGTGATCGAGGACAGTGAGCTAGAAGAAGTGGCGAACGAGGAAAGGCTTCAATGAATCGATGTGGTGTACGTGTCAGCAACTTCATCTTCACTTCCATCTTCTTTAAAGCCAGTATCTTCCTCATTCAGGGAAGGTAGATCTTTAATATCTTAGATACCACACATGCTGATCTTTTTGCTAAGATAACCGTGCATTCACGATGTAATTATAAATTGGCGATATCAGAACTAGCACAACGCAGAGGGCTGAAAAAGCATTTCAGCGAAATGAATATGCATTGAACGTATACGTATATGAAATAGAAAATACCGAAAAAAGCTCACTTATTTGGAATATAAGAACGTAATAGAAAATACTTAAAAAAACTCACTTATTTGTAATATTTGTTAAATTTGGAATGAGCCTTCTCTGTCATGAAGAGAAACTATTAAATGCAGTCCTAAGCACATCTCGGTTCAGACACGATAGTCGTGATGCATGTCACGTCTAAAAATTTCGTTGAGTTTAACATCAGAAAATATTGAAATCTTAAGTGAAATAAAATGTTTCATTTACCTCATAATCTTTTACCTAATAAGCTCATTTAACAACATAAACACATATCAGCCAGCAGTTTTCATCACGACACATTGTTGACTTTAATCGATTCCTAGAAGCCTTTCCTCGTTCGCCACTTCTTCTAGCTCACTGTCCTCGATCACACTTTCATCGGGTGTATTATATTCTTCTCCTCAAGCAATTTCCGGCTCAAATTGACAAAGAACAGCCATACTTCCATAGCGAAATTTGGCTGATTCAGCTCCAGCTATTCAACAAGTTCCACTATCTGACGTCATCACACCTCATTCATCCCAAGCCATCAAATCCGCGATATTCCACAGGGAGCCCAGCTTAAGTTATTTCGCAACTTTGACTGACGATATCACCCCAAAAAAGCATTTCATGGAATTTTCATTTCGATTTTCAAAATCAACAAGATTTGATGTACATTTTAAGCTATGATGTGTCTGGCACCTCAGAGTCCCTTTAATGTACCTTTAGAATGCATTGGTTCTAAGACAGTCATTTACAATTCTCAGCAATCGGTGTCTGTTCCATGCTGTATACCCCCTTTTGAAAAGTGGGTAGGGGGGGAGGGGGCCGACGGACCTTTTAGGGTCGACGAAAATGAGACCTCGCGTACCTTTTACGGATCTCCGGCTGACTCCGTACCTTTTAGGGTCAGATTTGTTCGTTTTGAAAAATATCAAACGTCATACAAGAATGTAATGGTTGGAAGCGTCGTCATTTTAAATGTGGTCGTACCTTTTAGGATCTGAAATCAGCATCTCAGTTAATTTATGCGTACCTTTTAGGGTCATTTTCAAAACCGTCCGTCGAGTCCCCCTACCCACGTTTCAAGAGTCCTCCCCTTCCCCCGGGCTGTATATTAAAAACACATTTTAGCTTGCCCAACATAGGAACAGTAACTATAGGGAGTCGGTGCTACAGTAACGACAATGAATGCTGGATCAATATATCCTTGGCCAACTGGTGCGACTAACAGACAAGCCTTTTACTTGCTATCGCATGGAAGCCCTTGCTATCGGGAGACAGAACTACAGGTAAAACCGTAATTCCTAAAACCTGTCGGGGAAAAGACACCCACGACGTTTACCTTTAAGAGAGGGAAATTCCTTCGGGGTGATTTACTCGAGATCGGCTAACCTTATAAGGATTATCTGTGGGCTGGTAACTTCTAAACCAATCGAAAACTATGATACACCTACACCTGGAATACACCTATTTCTAGACTGCGAGAAGTCCCTCTATTTCCCTTGGTCACTGTCCGTTTGTCGGTCCGTGTCGATTGGCCGAGAAAGATTGGTTACGACGGAGACTTTTGACTCGTAAACAATCTTCCTCGGCCAACCGACACGGACAGACAGACGGACAGTGAGGAAGAGAAATAGAGCGACTGCTCGCAGTCTAACCTATTTCAAAAAACGTTGACGCTCCGACATCTGAAACTAAACGGAATTGTTGTGCTTTCATCAACAGTGTTTTCTAAGTAAAATGCGAAAAATCACATTTCTAACTTATTAGTCGTGCTTCATATCATTCCAATCTAAAAGGAAACTACGTTGTTCAGTCTCGGATTTCAGATCTCCCGGACCGATAACGTTTTTCGAATCGGGTGTATACAACTATTTCAGAATTAAAATGTTGGCGAAGGTTCTGTTGCAGGTTGCTTACCAAGCCTCGTAAAATGTATTATATTCATATGTGAAATAATGTCATCACAGAAAAAATATGCCGGTAAAATGTGCAGTAAGGGTTTAGGAAAATTTCGTGTTGTGATCCAGTTTGCCCCCGATTTCATTTACATCACCATTTTTTTCTTTTAGAAATAGCTGTATATTATTGAGAAAATATCGTTTAAGTTCGTGCAAGAGCGGTTTTCACGAGTGAGAAACCATACGGCAAATTCGTAGCCGTACCTTAACTACGCGTTTTGATTGGATGAATTACCGGATGAAAGACAATGGGAAGCCATTTCAATGCTACGGTATTTTGTATCGTGAACGTGCTGTAAGTCAGTACCGTATGTTTCCAAGTCATACGAAACCGCTCTAATAATGAAATAGTAGTTTCTGGAATAATTTTTTATCGAGTTCGTTCGACCTCCAGCGTGATCGCACCAAGACTTATTCAATTCACTACTGGCCTGGTATACACTAGGTGTTTAGAGTTTCCAGATCGTTCTTGGTCATCAACCATCCATAGAATCAGTATTGATTGGTTCGTTTTGTTATCGATGTTCATATATAGCGGTGGAATGTCCGAGAAGTATTTTCCTGAGGCACTCAAATTACTGGTGTTATCTATAAAGTAGGAAACAGCCTACTGCGATGTTAAAGAATTTCATTAGGGTAATAGATTAGGGCGCTTATCTCGACTTAATACTCATTTGCTTAATCGGTTTACATCAAGGAAATAACAATTATCCTCTCTCAACGACAGTCGTCGCGACCGCTTGAAAGCATAATATTGGAGCGCGCAGAAATGACACCGCGTTCGCTTGACTGACTTGTGGTGGGGGAATTGCGGTAACTATCATGAAAGTCAAAGAGGCTTGAGCCCGATTTTCTAGTATCGCATGACTTTGTTCCAGATGACTGCAGTAACTTGTGCTTTTGTCTGACAGATGTCTCGATGGTACTACATCTGATTCACTCTCAAGATGCGAAGTGTTGGCGGATTCTTTCGTATCTTTGCAGCTCGTGTTCTGGTACAGAAGGGGTTATTCCCTTCAGTGCTTCTAGGAAATCTTCTTCGATTACTAGAATGTCGCTATCGATTTCTTCGTCAATACCTGGAATAATAATATACATTGCAAATGAATATCTAGATAGGAATATGGTTTTAGTGGAGAGGGAGTTGCCGAGTTTTATATAGTGGGAGGACGGGGTCGAAACCTGACAATCTACAAAACGATGCAAAGAATATCTCCTTACGCACTCTCTATTTTCCCGAGTGATTTCTGTTTATTCGGCCAAAATCGGGGACCATTTGTCGAGCTCAATGGTCTTATACAATTATCTGACATATATTAAAAATGTCCATTTTATTCAGCCTGGTCAGTAGCTGTCCGGTTTGCCTAGTCCTCGCCCTAGATAAACAATGTTGCAAAGAAGGTAGTCTCACTTTAGAATTGATCTTGGATGCGAGGCGAACAGGAAAATACAAAAGAAATGCCACAAATTCCATCGAGATAAAGTGGGGTTAGCCTGGCATCCAAAATAAACGTGAAAAGGGTCCGCCAGAACATGTTAAATGCGCGCATAGGAATAACCACTAACCCTGATGTTCGTGTAAGCATCTTTTGATGGAACGGAGCATGGCATCACTGCACAATGCATACAGGTCGGCACCGGTGAAGTTTAGAGGACAGTGTTTGCTGATGCTTTCTAAATCACAATCTGAACTCAATTCAAACCTGGTTGTTGAAAAAGTAAAATAAAGTGTTAAAACCCAGACGTTATAGAGTAAGACAGCACTAGAGTGCATACCATTATTATATGCGGTGAAAAAGTTAGCAAAACTGTACAAATTTGTGTAACGTTTTGTAGGTCCAAGGTCTACTGAGGTCTGCTGAACTTACTAATTTGTGCAAATTTAATTGGCAATTTCTCACAAATTTGTTCACGAATATATGGTATGCACTCTACTGAAAGGACCACCAGAGTTCTTTCGACTTACTTGGAAGTCAAAGCTTTGAGAATCTTCATCTGAGATTCATGATCTTCGCTTATGCCGAGGTACAGCAGTTTGTCAAAACGACCAGGCCTTAAGAGGGCGGGGTCAAGGAGATCAGGTCTGTTGGTAGCACCAATGACAAAGACATCACATGACTTGTGAAGTCCATCTAGTTCTGCTAGTAGCTGGGAGACCACTCTAAAGCAGCGCGAGACAACAATGTTAATAGGAGCTTATAAGATTTGCTCCATCACGTGAAGGCAGCCATGACAGAAGGCAAAACAGTGGAGTCTTTTCGCCCTGGGAAACTGAATTCGTTCTCCAGTAAACCAGATTAGAACAGATTTTTAAATTGTTCCTGCCTCCTGTCAAGGCTGCCATCACATGATGGTGCAAAGCCTCTACACGTTGGTACATCAGGAACAAGTTATTACTTAGGGAGTTGGGGGGGGGGGGGGGGGGGGGAGTGGAAATTATTAAATTATTGATTTGAAATCTTTGACCTGCGTCCTTTGCAATTCAGCCTCTGCTAAACAAGGATAAGCAGCAAGGATATGGATTGATTATTATTAAACATCAGGGCTCCTTCAGGTTCAGCAGTACAAAGATCTGGAACAGCCTTGCGCTGGATCTGAGGAGGCCACACGGCTTAACAAGATTCAAGTCTGGCATTAAAAAGCATTTTAGATCTCGCCACAATTAACCCTGTGCGCCATGCAATACTAAATGTTAAGTGTTTTAATCTTAGTACTTTGTAACTTTAATTTTTGTATTCTGTACTATATTTTCTTTCTGTAAGGTTATTTTAGACAGAGCTCCATTCAAACCAGCTTTGCTGAACTGGGCATCTCTGTATAAATATTGTAGTAAGAACATGCGTAATAGGTAAATTACGAGCCTTGTGTGAAACGACTGAAGAAGAGGGCCAATGGGCCTTTCACAACTTCAAGTCGCGTAAAAAATGATCGATTGATAAATAAATAATAATGAAATGGAAGATTAGTAGAGTTTGTTAGGTCTCTCCCTGAATTTGAGGGTTTTTTCCGGATCTCCGGTCTATTCTCTCTCCTCGAAACCTAACACGCTAAATTCCAATTCCATCTGTGAGTTCGGAAGTTAGGAAATTTGAAGGTATTTTTAAAGGAAGGTTCTAGAATCGATGTGGGTCTAAATTATTTTATATTGAACCAAGCTACCGAGTCCCATCTATGTAGACCATCAACATGCACTCGAGCTTAAAATATTACATTAGTCGCCGATCCTTTTTAGCCACATTGAAGGGCGTAATGGATCAATTAATGGACCTACTGGGGCCACATTTATTTTAAGAAATGACAGATATTGAACTGTACTCTAAAAAAACTCCATTTAATAGATATGAATGAAAAAATGAACACTTGTCCATAAAACGACATTAAAAATGGCAGTTTTAATTGTCAAATGCACGCTAACCTAACGAACGCGATAAATAATTGTAATGCGATGTGTGAGTTTGCTGTGGCGGGCCTTTGATCATCCCATAGGTTGTTTCAGGGTATAGAGAAATCTCGAAATTTGAAGGCACGCACCATTGAAAATATAAGATAAAAAAGGGGAAAAGACGAAAAGATATCTGATCTATAGAAAAAAGATAATGATGATTTCAAAATTTTACTCCTCAAGTAACGTTCTTTAAGGGGTTCAAAATTTCACAATCTACGGAAGGACTTGACACATTTCTTTTGAAATTATAATAAAAATAAATAAATATAATAATAAAAAACTCCATTGATTAGCAGTGGAAAAGATTAAACTAACATTAAAAAGGCGAAAATCTTATATCTGAAACTAAAAAAACCACTGAAATTAGGTGGCTTCAAACCACAATTTATTTTTTTCCTCTTAGCCTTGACATTCTACGCATGAGATAAAATCACAGCATAAGAAGCTCTGATAACAACAGGATTATCTCAAAAAAGTTAATGTAAAATTTTGTATGATAACTCACCTGTCCATCACGCCCCCTGAATCTCCACTCCTCCCCCTGTTGGGGGCCAGTGAGTCCAACTCGTCGAAGAATATCACACAAGGACTCGCGCTTTGAGCTCGGGAAAATACATGACGTATATTTTCTTCGCTTTGGCCAACATACATGTTGATAAGCTCGGGCCCCTTGATGCTGGAAAAAAGCAATTATTTATAGAAAAATAGTTTTAGGCCCCGTCCACACTATGCTGGATAAGTTTGAATCCGAATTTTCACACCGAAACCGAAAAAAAAGTTTTCCATCCACACTAATACGGCTAGCCGGCGTTTTCAAATTGTTCCACTCTGGAGACCGTATTCGAAAAAAATCGTTTTCGGTGAAGAATTGCTCCGGATTCGCCCGGACTAATGTGGACGGTAGGCCTAAACGAATAAATAAAAATTCGGATTTAAATTTATCCGGCATAGTGTGGACGGGGCCTTAGTCTGCAATATTAATGTCAGAAAATCATAGATTTTGAGGCGCGCGATGGGTGATGTTTTGAATTATTTAAAATTATGAGCCGTATAAAAGATTGAGATTGATATTAGTATGCTGTATTGGTACGCTTGACACTGTAGTGCGTTCGAGAACGCAGAGGAATCCTCTTGACCGCGTATCTAGTCTACGTGCATAGTTGGGCAGATTGCTGTATTGGTACGCTTGACACTGTAGTGCGTTCGAGAACGCAGAGGAATCCACTTGACTGCGTATCTAGTCTACGTGCATAGCTGGGCGCAGATGAATAACAAATCAGTGTAAGACAAAAGGATGCATTAAATCTTAATTGTTTATTCCAATGCACAGGTTTTTTTCTGGCTTATGCGCCTCATGCCGTGCAACAAAATTCCTGTGTTCTGCTAAGTTATTCCCAATTCATTAGCAGGTCTTACTGTATATTTCCTTATAATATAAATACTAGTGTTCAAACCAAAACTAGGAAATTTGATTACACTCTTTTAAACTTTTTACCGTGTGAGCCCACTTTAAAAAAAAAAAATAAAGCAAGAGGGAAAATAGCAACAACAATGAACAATGAAACAAAAGCAAACAAACAAAAAAGAAACATCACCACTTCCAACAACAACAACAACAACAAAATGAGACAAAAGCAAAGAAAGATTTTTCGTGCATTACAAAATTTACACTTCACTGCTAGCAGAATCTCCCTCGTTTGCGATTCTTGGCGGAGAAAATGGAAAAAAATTTTTTTTTCAAGAATCGCCAACGAAGGAGACTCTCTAGGGAAAATGTACAGATGCGCACTGAAATATCTTTCATGGTCGGTCAGCGCAAACTTTGTCTTACAGCAGCTTTCGTATGACTGTGAAAAGCTCTCGGCACGAACACGGTTGCGACACGGCAAGGCATACGCCAGACCACATTGCGTGAGAATTTACTTTCCATCCAATAAACTGCCCGGTATACGACATAAACACGGCGCGTAACACGGTCACGTCACGGTCACGGCACTGCCAGACCAATTACATGGCGTGCGAAAAAAACTACCAAATCAAAATTCTAGAAAACATCACAGTCAAGGCAACGCACGCTTACGGCACTGAGTTTTTCACAGTCATGCGAAAACTGCTCTATCATTTTAAATAAGTAGATGTGACTACCTCAAGAAGTTCAGAGAACATTCTGTAGCAACAGCCTTGGCTAGTAGTGTTTTTCCTGTTCCTGGAGGTCCATACAGCAAAACACCTGTGAGAATTTGGAACAAACGTACGCGTCACGTGAAAAGATTATTCTTTTCTGTTAGCTTCGATGCCAAGGTCAAATTCGAGAAAGTTCCAACAATGAAGTCTGGTCGGACCTGTATAAAGCAGGCATCCTTTGCGCACCTTTATATTATCACGGATATCAACTACGTGGGAGATTGGTCGGTAATATTAAATGGTACTTGAAATAAATGAACAAACGTTTATTTATGTTAAATTTTAGTGTGAAGGTCAGGTTCAAGAAAGTTCCACCAAGAAAGTCTGGTTTGACTTGTGTGAAGCGGTGTTTGATTACTTTTGATGATTTTATAACAGTTCAACATTAATGGCAAAAGCGTTGAACCTTGACTCTCAAATGGCTTCCAAATTCTAGCAATCTGATTGGCTCATAGTGCAAGCCAATTGAGAGTCATTTTAAATGATCGTTTGCAGTCACATCCAACGTGCTCAAATGCATAAAGGGTTTCCTCACCTGATCGTCGCAGCCCTGAAGCAAAGAGTTCCGGATGCTGCAAGGGTAATTGGATGGTGTCTAAGAGGTCGGCCTTGGCATCTGCAAGTCCACCAATGTCCTGCCATGACACGCTTGGGATCTTAGGCGCACCAATAGCATCAGAATGTTCACCTTGAATCTCTTCAAGCGCATCTTGCAGATCTTTGAGGATTATTTTTGGGCCACATCTTAGAACATCCTTACAAAGATTATCCATCTCACAGCCTCTATCTTCTATTGTGTTCCGCCAATCATTCTTGTTGTAGCTTTCCAGTCGTGAAAATTCAACAAAAGTACTGTCGTCTCTTAGGCAACCGTAATGGCGGGAAATTCGTTTCGAAGCGACACCAGTGGCTTTTGCGAACAGTGCCACAAAATCAGCTAAGACCAAACCTGCTGTTCTTTTGGACAACACCCCAAAAGATACGTCACCAGCGACACAACTCATTGACGCTAGAGCTTCAAGGATCCGTTTTCTCTCGTTCTCTGAAGGAGTCTTTACTTTAACTTCATGAAGAAAGCATGAATGAACTTGAGCAGACATCTTGGATGATGAGGACGTTGCTATGACGACTACTGGCCAGTTGGAGAGCTTCTGGAGATCTTTGATAGACTGCTGTAGTGTACAAGCAATACGTGGCTCATCTTCGAGTCCATCTCTGTCTTTGGCCAATACGTTGATGTGACGAAACAGCAATATGCATGGACGGCAAGCAATCGCTGAAAAAAGGACCAGAAATATAACTTGTGTGCTATCTAAATATACTCTTTCAGGTTAGCTAAGAATTTCGTTTGGCCAAATTGCAGACAACGATGTCCGTTAACGTATTTTGTTTTCTATTTCGGACCTCATGTCATTCCCTTGAGTATTATTTATTAGTCTTGCTGAAATCGTTTGAAGCAGTCTCATAAAGATTCGAATACAACCCACACCCCAGAATATATTCTTAGCTGCTTGAACATTGAAAAAACTGTAAACAATGTTGAGTGTTTTTATTGTAAATACTGAACGTAGTGGTTGTGTGTGGAGTGAACTTCAAGGGAAAAACCTAACTGTGAGTGATGGTTATAAAATTTTAAAAAGATAACATTAATCCCCCCCCTTTAGAAAAAGGCAGACAAAACTTTAACTCCTGTGCCTTTGTCCAGCATACCTTTTTGGAAAATATTAGAAATCCTTGCCTCTGTCGCTGCAACAGAATCACCTATGAGGTCGTAACAATTGATGTTCATTGTGAGCAGGCCTAGTTGTCTTCCTATTGCCATGACCATTGTTCTCTTCCCTGCTCCTAGAGGTCCTGTGACAAGAACAGCTGGCATCATCTGCACACTAAACGAAAGACAAGCAAGCAACATGAGGTGGTATGAAGTGTAAGAACTCTGTGAGCCTTCAAAAACCTTCTAATTTTATCGATACTCTGTAACAAGCAAGCAAGGAAACTTACTTCTGTCTTAAGTAGGGTTTGATAATACTTTTCAATCCTTCTGTAGCCACCTCCAGTCCAGGTGGTGTTGGTAGATCCCAATAGCTTGTTTTCACTTTAAGATCCTCTTTGGGATGCAGTACAACATGTACAAAGCTTTGTACAGAAGATGCCTGTTGTATCAAACAAATGAGTCAATATCTACTCACCTAGAGGATAGAGGAGGGGGGATCAGAGTAGGAGTGGTAGCAGCAGAAGTAAGATGAAAAATATTTTAATAGATTGTCTCTATGCTGTACTTAACCTTTGCTAACATATCATTAAGAGCATGTTAAGGTACTGACACACTGTGCAGTGTTGCATGCAATGTTGCACACAACAGGACTGTTGCAGTGTGTCTACCCCAAACTTGTTGCACACAACGTTGCATGAAACAAATCTGAAGTTGAATCGCGCTCTACTCTTGCAACATTGCGTGCAACAAATTTCATCATGTGAACATGGCTGCAACATTACCTGAAACATTTTGAAATTTCCAGCCAATCAGTTTGCACCAAATTTATAACTGCTGACCAAATATCTTAAACATAGCAGGCTGACACAAGAAATGTTGCGTGATTTTGTTTCAATGTGTGTCACCCCAATTCAAATTTGCTGCTTGCAATGTTGCGTGCAATGTTGCAACATGTGTTAGCACCTTTGCACCAATGCATAGGACATACCTGATACACAGTGGTGTGGTCGACATCAACCAAGCAAGGAACTTTTTCACTCTCAGTACATGCAAGCTTCATGACTTTAAAATACACCATACAATTCTCAATTCTCTGACCATCAAGCTCAGATGACAAGGAATACATTGAATCCTTATAACCATCAAACTTAATGCAAAAAATATCTCCTACAGTCAAAACTCTTGGCTTTGAAAAATGTCTTTCCAGGATTTTGTCAAATGCATATCCAGGCCTTGTAAAAACTGTCTGAACAAGAAAAAGTTGTGCTTCTTTAGCATATGGTGGAACACTATCCTGAACAGGCTCATTAGCTTCATCATCGGATACCTTGATGTCTTTCTTTTCAAAAGAATATGGAATAAGCCTCAAAAATAACTCTTTGGGGTCTTGTAAAGGGTTTGAGGAGTTGTTAATAAGATTGAAGTACAACAACGGAGAGACATGGATAATTTGATTGACAGAGTTAGAACTTTGGAACACAGAAATCTGTGGAGATTTTGCATATGCATGTAAAATACTTCCTTGATAGTCTAATGCATATAACTGAGCATAATGATAGACAACTTTCATTTCATTTGGGTTGGTATCTGCAATTTGTTTGTTGGTTGTATGACTAATGCCGTGGGTTAATTGGTTGTCATTTTGACCAGAAACATTAGCTATTTTACCCAGACTTTCATGGATCCATATCTTCACCCAGCTTCCATTCTGTATGCCAATATCCATGAGTGTTGCCAGGGAGACATAAAGACAATGACTGCTATTCATATCATGCTTGCTACCATGGTAACCAGAATCCAAAAATGATTGATGCAAACCCTGCCAACCACTAACTTGAATTTTGAGCTTTGCTGTTTTGCATCTTTTCTGTGGTCTATCACACCATATACCATGTAGAGGTGTGGTAAAATCAGCGACAAGAAGAGAAAGCATGTTGATATTTGTGCTTGAGGCAAATTCATCAAGATCTGTAGTTATTTTAGATGTTTCTGTTTCTGTGCATTTTTCGATTGCCTTGAGCAAGATTAAGTTTGTTTGAGTGTCTATGACACCTTGAGATACCGGCTCACACTTCAAAACATCAAAATTCATCAGACAAATACTGCTGCCATCCTGAGCAATGTTATCTTTAAGTTCGAGTTTCCTTTGTATCGATAAAATATCATTTTCTCTGACTACTCTTCTATTATTTCTAAAATACTCTGACAATTGTGAAACAAGGTTATCTTCAAACTTGTATCCAGGCTTAGTTTTGAGGACGACTTTTGAAAGCACTACAGGAGAAGCTTGTTGTAGCCAAACGTCTTGTCCAGACTTGATTCCGTGTTTTCTTAGAATGTTTGCCCTTAACAGCAGAAACACTGGTCGATCTGGGTTATCATCACCCTCTAAATTATCGTCATTGCTTGGAGTTATACTCAAACGACTGAGTTCGTTCTCTGTAACTGGTTTGTATCGCACGTCCAAAAGTAGACAACGTTCGGGATTACAATTCGTGGCGTTACTTAGATACAAGGTCAACCGATCGTTGCCACAAAATACTTTTCCCTTTGAAGAAACGATACCATCAACTTTAAAGCTGTCTTGACCATAAAGAGAAGAGAATTGAGATGAAGAAATACTGAAGACTTTGGCAAGAACCTTCCTGTCGTCCGCCATCTTGATTTGTGGGAAGCCTGGTAACAGGCACAGGGAGCCCACGCTCACTTTTTGTGTGTGTCAGGATAATATAGTACAAAAATGATTAAAAATACATAAAAATACATAAAAATTATAGAAACTTCTCAAAGTCTTAGAAAAAATAGCGATTTTTTTATCAACCATATTATACAATTATGTTTTTATAACAGGACATTTTAAGAAGCAAGCTTGGGCTCCCTATGTAGACCTGGTCACTTGGTCATTGCATAATGAGGGAGATTTAAAAGGCACATGGCACAACTTAAAAATATTGTTTTTCTACTTTAACCATTAAGTTGGAATGGAAAATAAGATCCAGGACTTAGAGGAACCATTGCTAAAGCACAATCCAAACAGATTCGTATTGTTTCCAATCCAGTACCCAGATTTTTGGCGTTTTTATAAAAAAGCTCTAGCTTCAATCTGGACTGTTGAAGAAGTTGACCTCAGTAAAGATTGGAATGATTGGGAAAAACTAACAAATGCTGAAAAGGATTTTTTGTCCAAGGTTTTGGCATTTTTCGCAGTCAGCGATGGGATAGTCGGAGAGAACCTTGTGGAGCGGTTTTGCCAAGAAGTACAAATCCAAGAAGCGAGGTGTTTCTATGGTTTTCAAGTGACAATGGAAAACATTCATGCAGAGATGTACAGCCTTCTGATAGACACTTATATTCGCGATAAAGAGGAAAAACATAAGCTTTTTAATGCTATAGATACATTTCCTTGTGTTAGTAAAAAGGCTGAATGGGCTGTGAAGTGGATCAAGTCCAATACAGCTTCATTTGGAGAGAGACTTGTAGCCTTCGCTGCTGTCGAGGGGATTTTCTTCTCCGGGGCGTTTGCTGCTATTTTTTGGTTCAAAAAGCGTGGTTTACTACCAGGCTTAACTTACTCTAACGAACTAATAAGCCGTGATGAAGGTCTTCATTGTGACTTTGCTTGTTTAGTGTTTTCATATCTGAACAACAAGCCTCAACCAACGACAATTGTGGAAATTATTCGTGAAGCTGTTGATGTCGAGAAGGCATTTTGGGTAGATGCTCTGCCTTGCCACCTCTTGGGAATGAACTGTAATCTCATGGTACAGTATATTGAGTTTGTAGCTGACAGACTTCTGGTAGCTTTGGGACTGAATAAGTTTTACAATGCCAGTAACCCATTCCCGTTTATGGAAAATATCTCACTGGAAGGAAAAGCAAACTTCTTTGAGAAAAGAGTTGCAGAATATCAGAAAAATGGAGTAATGAACAAAAATAACAAGCATTTTCACTTTTCTTTGAATGAAGATTTCTGAACTTCCAAGTCTTGAAGAAACTATTTTTTGTTTCACTTAGAAGTCAGATTTTTTAAGCAATAAGGCTTTGTATACTGTTATATCAAGCTAAAGTGTGATATAGATCATGAAAAAATATTTACATTTTTGGACTGAATTTATATTTTGAATTTCTGTCTGAGGAATCTATTTATATTTTTTTATTATTACAAAGTATGAAATATAAATTTTCAGGAGTAACATTTTTCTGGCTATACCACAGTACTGCCTTTGATTCTAAAAAAAAGAATTTAATACAAATATTTAGTAAAAAAAAATAAAGTAAAATAAAACGTTTTTTGGATTCCTGTGTTAGACTGCCCAATCCCTCACGGTCATGTTAGTGTTCAAAATGGCGGGAGGTTTAGATTCTCAGCACAAGTTATTACAAATCAAAGAAAAGTTGAGGTTTGCTACTACCTCGTTACAAAACTGCTTGAATTTTTCTCACGACTGCAAGTATTTGAGTTTGCTGTGTGACTTTGGAGAAGCGATAATTATAAAAATAGAGGGTGAGTTAGAAAAAATGTCTTTTGAAAATCTCTTTAAATCTTCACACTCGCGTCTCCCAGACTCCCAAAGAAGTTGTTTGTGTTGTTTGGTTCCTCTTGCTTACACTTCTCAAAGACATAGAAGCATTCCATAGAATTTTAAGGTCAATTCCTGAAAGTCCAACGTTTTGTGGAGGACACGTTTCTAACTTAGCCCATGCCATCCCCACATTTCTCATTTTCTTGTATAGTCTGTATAGCCAATTAAAATTAAGTCACCTTTCGTTTATGTGGCTATATGTAATGGCTATTTGAGACTTCTGCAACAGAAAAAAAATTTCAGTGACTTCATAGAAAAAGAAAGTCTTTTTTCATTCTTGCATTGTTCTTTCTCTCTTGGCTAGAGTCAAATATTTCAACTTCGCTTCAAGGTATTATTTACAAGAAGCTTGAGCATGGTAATGGAGAAACCTTAGAAGGACAGTCATGGTCACCAGATGATGGCATCTATGCTGTACTTGGAAATAAAGCTTATCTGTATCAGGTGAATATTACAGAAGTGGTTCAATATAACATGATTAATGGCTGGCACTTTCCTTGACATGCACAGTCCACCACCCCACCCCACCTTAACCTTTCCCATGCCATTACTAAGGTGAGATATGATAGTCACACCCAGAAAAACGTCACATACTCCACATATCACTTTTTTAGGTTCATAATGACTTCAGCCTATTTCATGCCATTCCGTTGTACTATATACCAAAAGATATTGCCATATCAACTACTTTAACAGGAGAGCCGAAAACCCAACTTAAGGTAATGTGAGAAGAGAATTAGTCTCCTAGCTGTTCTTAGTGTCATCACACAACACTCACTCCCCTAAGCTACTTAGGGAAGTTGGCGTTGCGTGACAACACTAATAGCAGCTGCAGGAGACTAGGAGAGAATTATCTCAGTTGAAATGTTGAAGAGTAAGAGATCCAGAAAACCTTCCCAAATTGTGATGGGTAGCCTGGGCAGTCTTTATAAGGGAAGGGGAGCAGCTAACTATAGGGAACTTCTGTATGCACTGAACACATGTTACTGATGGGAGCTGAACTTTGAAGTATTCATGAAGTAGATCCATTTTAATGGATGCCTGATTATTACAGACTCTCTGTTTTATGGACACATTTTGTTTACACTCATTACTAGTTTAAGCCATACACTGTTGCTATGAGCTTGACCATGTTCTTGTTGTTTATATTGTATACCCTTAGAAATAAAATACATAAAATATTTAATTGTCTTTTTAGTACAAAACAGTTATTGCTGGGCCAAATGGAGTTGAAATGTATGACTTGGAAGTAAACAATTCTAGCATCATTGTGGTTAGTCGACTCTGTTTCCTTACAATTATTTTTAAGTATTACTTGTGTATTACTACCAAAATAACTTAAAGAGCAATTTTTAAGTGGTTTTTCCTATTTTGTTGGGCTACCTGTGGATTATGCAGGAATTAGGGCACCAAAACATGTGTGCTTGCCTCTCAAGCACTAAGGTACTCTTACTATGCTGCTGCTTTATTGTTATCTGATTGGTGGTATTGAGTTCTTATGTAGTTTTACTTTGATTTCATTGTACAGAAACAAGGTCTTCATCTCCATGCAGACCTTGCTATTGTTTTAGTGGATTTTTCACCTGACCTACAGTACCTTGCAGTAGTGAGTATAGCATTGTTTATAATGTCAATAACACATTTGGTAGCTTATTAACTGCAAGACTTTTTATCCAGGCTGCACTGGATTGCCACTTTGGAATATGGAATGTTCAAAGTCTTGAAGGAGAGAAGAAAGGTAAATAGACTTCTTTGGGGGGTTGATAAATGGAAAAAGCAATGAATACGATTGATGATCAGAGTGAATGGGAGGGAGGGAGGGAGGGAGGGAGGGAGAGATGAATGGATGGATGGATGGATGGATGGATGGATGGATGGATGGATGGATGGATGGATGGATGGATGGATGGATGGATGGATGGATGGATGGATGGATATCTTGATTGCGAAGGAAAGACAATTCATTAGTATTGTGAGCTGTAGTTGTATGAATGAACAAATCACATCTGAAACACTAAATGGATTAACTTTATGCCATTCGTTTTTACTCTTTCTTTCTCCAGACTTCTGGTATAAACATTTGAGTACTGTCAGAATAACAAACATGGCATTTTCTCATGACAGTCAAAGTATTGCTGTTGCATGCTGGGATGGTGTCTGTTACATTTATACCAAAGTAAGTCTGCAATATAATTAGAATAATTATTTGGCATTTAAGGGTGGAAAAGCAGTAGTCCATTTGCCTCTCGCACTGGGGTCTCTGGTTTGATTCCCAGACATGGCATCACATATGAGTAGAGTTTGTTAGGTCTTTCCCTTGATTTGGGGGTTTTCCAGAGGCTCTTTGCTTTTTCTCTCTCTGTCAATAAACTGTGCCCTGACTTTAATCAGCCCAGAGGTTGTTCCAGGGTTTGATCTGTGAATTGGCCATGCCCTGACTTAGATCAGTCCAGAGGTTGTTTCAGGGTTTGATCTGTGAGTTAGCCATGCCCTGACTTTGATCAGTCCAGAGGTTGTTTCAGGGTTTGATCTGTTAGTTAGCTGGGTTTGCCCTGACTTTGATCAGCCCAGAGGTTGTTTCAGGGTATCAACAGAAAATATTTTTAAAAAGCAACTATATCCTGTACTATTCAGACCAATCCTCCAAGGAGGAGAATATGGATATTTTTCTACATGTTGAATAATGAACTGCATTGATTGCAGTCTCAGCCAAGCACACAAGAAAGCAAGACCTCGTGCCAGTGGATTCAGTGTAATCACATTTTACAGTCTTCAGGTGAAAGAGTTTGTGGCTTGTTGACAGGGTCTTTGGTTTGTTGGGCACCAGACTCCATGTCAGTGAGGTAAGACATGCAAACTTATCAATAAAAGTATTATCTTGTCTGCCCTCCATCATTACTGCAGAATCAGCTGTGTCTAAGATAGTCTGTTACTAAAAACACCCATACTGTCCTTTACTATCAACAAAACGACTCTTTACACACCCTTCCCTACCCCCCTCCACCCCAAATGGCCTACATTTCCCCCCTAATATTCTTAAAAAACAGCTGGTATCTTACTCCTTTTTACCACCAACAAAAAATGGACTTCCCCTTTCCTCCCTCATAAATTTGTTTAAAAAATGTTGAAATTTCATTTTTACAATGGGCTGATCAATTCAATCTGATTCTGTTTCGTTTATGGAATGAGGTCAAGGCCACAGGTTTGTGGAGAAAATCCCTTAAATCAAGGGAGAAATTCTTCTCACTCACGTGGTGCTAATGTATTGTGCTAATGTATGGTGCTAAATATGCTTTTTTCTCATTTATGCTACATAGGTTTTCATTTGCAAATGAAGAGGGCTCATGGTTGAATACCCTTGATGTGAAAGATGGAAAAAGTTGGACTGAAAAAATTGCTGAAAAGGGTGTTGAAGTGAAGGGAATAAACACCTTAAGGTATATTCACAGCAGACTTGCAATTCAGTCAATTTGAAGAAATTCTTCATATGCATTTTCTTTATTTTGTTTTTTTTTTCTATTGCAAAAGACTTCACTAGTTTGAAAGTGTCTGCTGAAAATATAGCAACACTTGTACACTTTCACTAGAAATTGTGGTGGTTGTGTACAAAGTTGTGAAAAATAAGTGACATGGTTTACATTTAATTACAGTAACTTCTGTTGAACTTGAATTTCAAATTCGACTTCTTTTTCAGTTGTCAGGCAGGAGACTTCTCTGTATGTTATCTAAGTTCACAGCAACTTCTATTAAGTAGATGGGCCTTTAAGGACAAAAAAGGTAAATGACAAACAGAATAATACTGTGACTCTCTTAAGCAGAGCCCTTAGTAGGCAGACAACCTTCATTAAACTGACAGCTAGTTACACTGACTTGAAATTTAGAACTTCCTGAAGGTTTTTATGCAATATAATAATTATTTTTCGGTTTAGTACTCTTTCAAAAACTTCAGAAATCCCTGATCGCTATTGCCCCTTGCAGCACATCGGAATGCAGCTCACTGATTTGGAGGACATAACAATAGGATTCCAATTCTCAGGAGTTTGCAATTCTTTTGTTTTGTCCTCCAAATTGAGCTGCTTTGAACGTCACATGCCCGGGGGGGGGGGGGGGGGGGGTTTAACATGCAAGGGGTATATCGCCACCGTTCTATCCTTTTTCCTATTCTTATTCATATAAATACCTGTCTTATACACCTAGTGTTGAATAAGACCTTTTATGCAATTTTTAACCAGTAATATCAAGTAAAAATCACGACAATCCAAGAGAGGTTCTTTTATACGAAGACCTGATGTGTTCCGTGTGGCTTGTCCCTGAAGATCCCAAACACTTCACTGGGATGACACTGAGATGGTGTTGCTATAGTGACGAAGACCTGGAACAAGTTAAAAACCTTTGTGAAATGTTATCTGTGAATTGTAGTAACGATGAACAAAAATTTAGGAGTGGGGTATCGCTTGATGCTCGACCTGCTGAGAAATGTTTGTGGGATGCAATTAAAACAAGAGGAAAAAAGGATAATGCAAAAGGAGAAGATTCCTTATCATCATCTACATTACCACCACCAGCATCAACATCATCATCATCTTCACCGCCATCATCATCATCTTTTACACCTCTACTACCACAGTCATCATTATTACCATCATCATCATCATCTTCTTCTACACCTCCACTACCACAATCATCATTATTCCCGCCATCATCATCATTATCATCATCCAATTGTACTGTCAATGTACCATTTTACGAACCTTCAACACTACTATCCAGCCTCTCGGTCTCCAATCCAGGACATTTTGTATTGGCGTCGAGAATGGTGGTGGTGCTAGTAGTGTTACCATCGATAGCGTATGTTTATTATCAGAAGAACAAAGAATGGAAGAGCGTAGTGTTTAGGGACGCTGTTACCAGGTGCTGTCTAGTGCAAGGTAAGTTTTTCACTCTTTTTAGGGAATCAGCAAGCTTTTTCCAAATTTTCTGGGATAAACATGAAACATGGGTCTCAAGAGTGCCCTTGATGGACAATTCCATTAAGGTTGGGGTCTGGGGTTCTATTCCTGGACTCTGCATCACATGTGCATGAGTAGTGTTCGGTTTTTCCTTTGATTCTAGGATTCTTTGGTTTTTCTCTCTCTGCAAAACTTAACACGCTAAACTCCCGAATTCGATCTGCGAGTTAGCCGTGCCCTGATTTTGATCAGCGCAGAGGTTGTTTCAGGGTTCCGCGCCAGATCTGTAAGTTGGCCATGTCTGATTTAGATCAGCCCAGAGGTTGTTTCAGGGTTCGAGCTGTGACTTAGTCATGCCCTGACTTAGATCAGCCCAGAGGTTGTTTCAGGGTTCGAGCTGTGACTTAGCCATGCCCTGACTTAGATCAGCCCAGAGGTGGTTTCAGGGTTGGATCTGTGAGTTAGCCGTGCCCTGACTTAGATCAGCCCAGAGGTTGTTTCAGGGTTGGATCTGTGAGTTAGTCATGCCCTGACTTAGATCAGCCCAGAGGTTGTTTCAGGGTTGGATCTGTGAGTTAGTCATGCCCTGACTTTGATTAGCCCAGAGGTTGTTATTAGTTTTTCACGTCATTTCTTTGTAGAGAATATCTTGGTGACCTTGAGTGCTAATGGGAACTTGGGTGCTTGGCATTTGACAAAGAATAGTAGTTTTACTTGTTTGGATTCACTCCTGATCCAAGGTTTACAAACAGAAAGGTACTTAAAAACACAGCGTATAGACTCCTTACAGCACGTCCGAATACAGCTCAATTTGGAGGACATTGTAGGTTTCCAAATCTCAGGAGATGGAATTTTGGTTTGTTTTGTCCTCCAAATTGAGCTGCTTTGACGTCACACACAAGGGGTTTATTGCAGAACTCGAGTCCAGCGCAAAAACGCGGCAGAAAAACCTTTCGCACATTCAAAAAACCATCAGATTGGTATCGATGCAACTGCTTATAGCATGCTAATTCTTGTTTGTTTTTGGTAGGGCGTTTGTTGTGGGGGATGTATTTGAACCTCTGGTCCTCGTGTTTGATGTTGACACACAAGGAGAACAAAGAGTGGCACATGTATCGTTGCAAGGTACAAATGTATATCCAAGAGATTTCTTCCAAGCGCAGAAATGCCGTCATGCTCAAATGGTTCGGAGGACTGCGATTGGATAGATTCTTTTCCTTTCTTTCCTTTCTTTTAGCTCAAAACATGTCCACCATGTTGATGGATTCTTCAAAAAAATCTTGATTATTTTTCATATTCTTCAAAGGTGATACATTAGCTCTTGCTAAAAGAGAAATAGTGTGTATGCCAACACCGCCGTTGACATTCTGCAGTTCAATGCTTGGAGTCTGCGTCTTCTTCACTAAAGAAAACAACTCGTATAGCGTGCTTATTCCAGGTTAGGTGTAAGTGTGTTTTTTCTGTTTACTTAAGCTTTCTTTCAATAAACATGGTTAGAATAGAGAATTTGTTTCGTTTTGTTCGTTCCCTGAAACAGCCCCACAATGCATTGGAATGCCAACTCGACCCAGTTTTTTCCTCAACCCCGGGACGCGTCTGCCACTAAAACTTGGCGGGAAACAGACGCGTACACTATTTAAGTTTTGGCAGGAAGCAAATCCTAATATTATGATACTGGAATAGTTACGTGGTAAATATATCGTACTCTTATTTAATGAAAACTTCAATCCATATATTAATACTTATTACCTGTTTTTTTGTTGTTTTCAGAGCTAAGTATAACTTATGATATTGCGTACGATGAACGGTATACCTCGTTATTTCAATGTATAATGGAAAACAAGAAAAAGCTTCTGGATTTTGTCATCGAAAACCAACAGAGCTAGCAGTTACACAGGTAAAATACTTCCTTTCTAAAAATAATTCTGTTGAAGGGGAAAACAGCTACACCTTTTTGCTTCGTGTTTAATATTTAACGATTTCAAAGGAAGTACCTGATCATTCCTTTAAAATTAACGGGACGAAACTTATATAATACTATTTCTAAAACCGGTAAAAACACAACGCCAAAATTATTCAGTGTTTTTGGTGGCTCAAAAATCTTCTTTAGCATCAGTAAACTTTAATGTATTACGAACTTTTATTCAAATATACATATGTACATTTTTGAAACCAAAAGCACAATCCCTTCATGAAAAAAAGATAAGATAAAAACAGCTAGTTTTTTTCAATCAAAAAAGAGCGAATAATATTAAAACTGTACATATTATGTTATTTAGCTTGCTGTGTACACAGGCTACCCAATCACTATAAATGTATGTACTAATCTAGGATTGTATATCGATCTTGAATAATAAGAATCACAATTGAGGTCATGGATCAATTACTAAGACTCAAAAAATTATGTAATTCTCGCAATGGTTTATGGCACATTCCATGTTATAATGAACAAACTCAGTAATATAGTACATTTAAATGACGTCATGTAATACTAGGGCACACCCAGTAATATAGTACATTTGAATGACATCATGTCATACTAGGGCACACCCAAAAATATAGTACATTTGAATGACGTCATTCTACTAGGGCACACCCCGTAATGTAGTACATTTGAATGATGTCAAGTGTAAAATAGAGCACTCTTAGTAATATAGTCAATTGAAAGATGTTGTTATACTATGGCACACCCAGTAATATAGTACATTTTAATGACGTCATGTTATACTAGGGCACAACCAGTAATATAGTACATTTGAATGACGTCACGTTTAAAATAGGGCACACTTAGTAATATAGTCAGTTGAATGATGTCATGTAATAATAGGGCACACCCAGTAATGCATGACGCATTTCACTCCATTGAGCGAACCAGGATTGAATAACCGCGAAGATCCCTTGCAATGACAGGTATAGACTCTTATACCCCTTGTAGGGTGCAACTCGCTGTAAAACTCTGCTTCTTCTCCGTACCTTGTGGTACATGCTACACCAGTGATCTTCCAGCCCTGCCATCATGAATTTAAATAAATGAATAAATTAAAATTAAAATCAAAAAAACAAGCGCGGCGAGAAGATAAATAAATGCAGTAAAACGTGTGCTCTCATAAAGCACGCGCTCCTGTGTTTTATAACAGTTATTTTATAACGAGAAATATTTAACTTGTTTTCATGCACTAACCGGGATCGAGTTGTCCAGTAGACGTGTCAAACTATTCGTCGTCTCCCCAGCCGCATGAGTTGTAGCTGTTTGTTCTCTATGTTCACAAAGAGTCAGATTTCCAGTCCCCGTCTCCCCCTTTGGACCGGGTGGTCCTGGGGGTCCTTGAGGTCCGGGTGTTTGATCCGATCCATTTCGACCCGGGGGTCCTGGTATACCCTGTGATCCTGGTATACCCTGTGATCCGTTATATCCCATAGGACCTCGTACTCCGGGTATTCCTGTTGGGCCGGGTAGTCCTGGTCGACCCGGGGGTCCTGGTATACCCTGTGAGCCGTTATATCCCATAGGACCCCGTACTCCCGGTACTCCTGTTAAACCGGCTAGTCCTGGAGTACCTTTTTGCCCTCGAGGTCCTATAGGGCCTGTTATTCCTCGTATTCCTCTAGGACCATGTGGCCCTGGAGCACCGGACGAGCCTTGAGGACCGGGTGGGCCCGGGGGTCCTGGTGGCCCAGGGTCACCCTTTTCTTTTGATATCAAAGCCTAAATAAATGATGAGATAAAGTATGTTTTAATATTTACGTAGAAAAGCTAAGAAGGCTCGCAAATTATTGATTATTAACTCTACCGATCCCAATCAAAAGAGCGCTCCTTATTTATGCCAAAATAGCTGACTAATCTGTTTGGGGTGTTTTATTTTAATCGGTCCCTTTTACCGCTAATCAAATTGACCTTTTTGCAAATGATTTTTTTAGAAATTCTACTGGTCTCCACCAATCAGAGCGAGCGTTAGACTGTATTTACTGACCTGGGTAGAAGTTTTTATTGTGTTGACTCCCTTCTCCAGCTCTGTGATGGTGTTAACAATATCTTGTATTTTAGTTAGATTAGCTGTTGACACAAGCATAAAATGGTGATTTTGCGTCTCGTTTTTTATTCTTTGCGCTTTACGTTAAGTTTACTGGAATTAATATATTGCCGGCAACGTTGTTTTGGGTTTTTCTCTACCTCACAAAAAATCAACAAAGAGACTGAATTGAAATAGTTTCTTTTCCGAACCAACCTGATAATTAAGCTTGTAAACAGTAAGCGCACTGATTCCGTTCAATCACAATAGGGAATTAACGGCAACGGAACATTGAAATGGTTTCTGCTTTTAACCAATCATCAAGCTCGTAAGTGCATTCCACCCAATCACAATAGGGAATTAACGACAACGGAACATTGAAATGGTTTCTGGTCTTAACCAATCATTGAGATTGTAAGCGCATTCCGTCCGATAATGATAGGGAATTAACGGCAACAGAAAATCAAAAAGGTTTCTGGTCTTAACCAATCATTGACATCGTAACAGAACATTGAAATGATTTCAACAGCGAACTAAACAATCCCGGTCTAATTTTGCGTGAGGTTGCGTTGATGGCGTTCAAGAAGAGAAGTACGTTCGTGTTTTATTGGTTTAGCCGCGTTAACCGGCTTAATTGAGTAGGAAATACTTAAGCCAGAATGTAGAGTAATATCTGAGGAAATGGGCGGTAATGACAACAGATAAATACACTGAAGGTTTTATCAAATTACAAAAATGACTTCGATATGTTATTTTTCATCACAATCACTTTAATATAACACTGATCCCCTGATGAACACGCCATCGTGTCTGTTTCTGTAAATCTTCATGGTGTCTTGCTCAAGATATTCAATAGTTCTATCGCTAGTTTTTACACTAACCTAACACTGATTTTTGTGATTTTGACTGTACAAGTACTTTACATTGATAATAAGAACGTTGAGCTTTTCCGACATCAATGCACGGTGTCGTTTCGATAGTCGTTGTCTGCATAATTTCAGGACACTTATTTTTCTTATCTTAGACTCTAGTTATCTATATAAACTATTGTTTCAAGCTACGGTTTCAAGGATAGATCGAGAGGGGGGGGGGGGGGGGGGGGGGGTCTCTAATCTCGATATTTAGCTTCACATGGTATTTCTATTAGTGCGTCTGAGAAACAATTTTGCGCCCTTTAGAAATCAAAGCACTTTCAGTGTCACTAGTAAAAGAATCTTACCTTTAGAGCTACTTGAATCGCGACATCCACAAGACACATGAAGATGAAGTGTAAATATCAAATTCGCCACACAAAAGCAAAGCAGTACAATTACCAGCGATACTAACAAGCAATAATCCTTAGACCTTGTCACACGCTTATTCGGTGCCAATTCTTGTGGCTTCACTCTTACGTCTATTTGAGATAGAGTTCCTTGTGATTTATTCTGTTCGTTTGAGAGCTGAAATCTCGAGGTATTCTGGGAGTTAAGAGTCTCTTGTGCCTGAGCTTCTGGCTGTGTCCTCTCATGGAATTCTAAACTCGTATTTACTGCAGATACTGAGATTTTGTTAGATTTCGCCGGCCCTCGGAACATCGCGGTTGCACCCTCAATCTTAGGATACATGCATTTGCTTACCCAGAACAGGCTAATTGGAGAATAAATAGTTAGTTATCCAGAAAACGAACAGTGTTTACGTTCGTGGTTTTCGTGGGGCAGTTTGGTTGCTTGAGATATAAACACTATTAGACATTGACACGCAAAAGCTTGTCTTGTGCTATGATGATATTAATTTTACAAGTATCAAACATCTGGATATCAGCTATCCTCTTACACAAACAATGAAAGGTACTGCCAAGGTCAGGTTTCTCGTTGTGTTTTTACAATGGAAGAAATTGTGTTGTTGTCAACACTAATTTAAATGCCTCAGGGGTCCTAGACTTTAGGGTCAAAGTACTAAGGAGATGCTTACGAGATAATAATAACTATAGGAAATCGTGGACTTTTAAAACAAGGTTTATTCTCTTGAGTGCGATTTCTTTTTTCGCTAGTAAGGCTTTAGTCTATGGAAAAAAAGTTGAACAAAAATATCAATGTCACCGGTAAGGAAAGTGGTCTGAAATATTACGCCCAATTTTAAGTTGAGTGGATCTTGCTGAGGGCTAAAGTCCGATTCGGAAATATTTTATTGGCATGTATAGTATGGTGTGGATAGAAAGTCAACAGGCTGACACTTTCCTGTATTGATTGTGTATTGTAAACCTAAACAAGACATCATGCGAACGTGCGACACTCAAAAGAAACCAAGACCCTTTTTTCCCGCGCTAAAAGCCACGCGCGAAATTCCCCCGTGCTAGTTTTTCACTGCTACCTTGGTCGTTTACTATTGGTCGAGAGGGGAAGGGATTGACGTAAAGGGAATGTCAATCGACTAGTGCATGAATTATGATATTAAATAATCAGGTTTTTTAATATATAAACTTTGAAAAAAATTGGTCTTCGAGACTAGTATTGCATTGCTATTTTGAATCGATCATCGAATTATTAATAATAGTTTACAATCTCTTTTCTTTCCCAAACGAAAAGCGTCATACCATGCATTAAGGAACCTTACTGGTTTCCCGCGTCGATAATTTTGACTTCAGTCCAATTTCTATTTATAAATCTTTTGTTTTACAGTCGGACCGTCGGTTTCACATTACTTTTCACGACAGGGTTCCGAACTATGTTCCGAACTTAGTTCATAAGAAACTTCGTTTTGAAGTTCCGAAGTTGTTCGCCAGCCTTGGGAATTTCCGGAAATAGCTCGAAACCCGATCGTGAAAAGTAATTTCAAACTTACTGGAAATATTCTATTATTTATTGGTAATAATAATTTTAGAGCGCTGAATAATTATATTTGTAATGTTTCACCAAATTTTTCTTGCACTATTTGAATAGAACAGTCACGTGCTTGTTTAGTTTAAATTCTATATTTTCGCTGATAACCCATAATGCTTTGCGCCTTTGGAGTAACCGGTTCTTCAATCAGATGTTTCTTATAACTGGATTTATCATGAAAATATCAATTGTCAGTTCATTTTGAGTTAAATTTGCGCGTTCGGAACATCAAGGGGCTTTGTAGATAGTCGTTAGGTGCATCGTGGGCATTGCCAATATGACATATAGCACTTCATAGTACTCGATATTTGTTTGTAAGACGAGTCACCGTAGCACGAACAGGAATATTTTCGAACTCCACTAGTTTCTACATACTCCATCATGACCAATGCGGCACGGTCTGTGTAACAATATACACCCATGATGCGCTTGTCCTGTCAATGAATAAGAACAAGAAGAATGAGAATGGGAATAAGGGATAAGGATAAGAATAAGAATGATGATGATGATGATGTTAATAATTTATTGATGGCTTTTCTACATAGCAGCTCTACATTCATCAAAACATTCGTCAATTCGTCAATTAAGATACATCGCGATTGTCAGCTTACCTATTACAGACAATCATGTAGTGGTGCACTGATAGATTTTATGATAGATTTTCTGATTTTACAGATAGCTGTACTTACGACTGGCTCAGCAATGTATACATAGTTTGAAGCAGATGGTCCTGGGGTGGACGAAGGACTGGCAATATTCTTATGCTCGCATTGTGATAGGTTCCCAGCTCCTGCAGGGCCCTGTATTCCTTGGGGGCCAGGAGAGCCCTGGGAACCATTTAATCCCGAAGGTCCTTGAAGGCCCTTCGTCCCATTAAGTCCCTGAGGTCCCTGTGTTCCGTTATAACCACGTGGACCCATTGGACCAATCATCTTGGAGATATTTTCTACCTGAAATAATTGATGTAGTAATTAACAACTATGTTAAGAAAAAATATATATAACTTGATTTTGTTGTACCACTGCTGTTCCCATGGGAACACTGTCTTCGGGCACGGCCCCAACGCATTCAACACGTGTTGTAGTTTCTACGTGTTCTGATACAGTAGGTACCCTGATGGGATATCTTTATCAAAAAAATGGCGCCATCTCATAAATACCATTTTTCGTACCTTATAAGAAAGGGTCTTGTTCATCTCCATAATGCTGTGATAAAGGCCCTTATCGGCTGTTCGCAGCTCTTGAGAAGTCGTGTTTATCTAAAAGAAACCAGACGACCTTGCCTTAAAAAAGGTTTTCAAACTCTGATAAATGTGGTCCTCAATAGAAGTGTGAATCTTATTTTTACCTTTTGCACGACATCTTGGTACTGAAGCATGACCTTGTCATTTATAGACAACCAAATCTTGTTTATCGATTCCTCTGACTAAATGTAAAGAAAAATAAGCAAAACTTGAGCAAGCCATTTCAGTGTGACGTCATCTCGGTTACCGGAAGTACACATGTATCAATGGGAGCCCAACATATTACAAATTCATCTTACTTGGTTCAATCTTCTGTCCATCGAGTTTTCTAGCTTCGTCATATCATCAACAACCTTGTTCGAGCTTCTTAGACGTTTCGTTTGCCTTTGATAAAAGAAGTAATCAATCTGCAACACTCTCGTTGTACTTCACTTAATGTTGCCTTTCTCTGTTTTGTCTATTTATTCCCATTTTCATTCATAAAAAAACCACAATTCTTAAATATTGTCAGATGAAATTCCTACCTTTTCTTCCACACCAAGCCTACTTGCTCGTTCTATTTCTAGTCTGGTATTAGTCGAGTTCAGTTTCATCTCTAAGTTCTTCCAATCCTCTTCTGGTGTATTACTGTTGTTTGTCGTGGTCTTTAAGTGTTCTATCCACTGGAGCGCAGAGTTTAGTTTAGTTTGGATGTCCCTCGTTGTATTAAGCTGTTGGACCTACAAATACAACTATTAAAATTTAAATAGATGCCTTTCGAAATTGGGAGCAACGAAAACAAGGCAATCATATATAAGAAATGACACCATTTCTTGATAAAAATTTTCCATTTCGTTTACGTTTTCATAAAAGCTTTGGCATCTAATTTTGAAAGTGGTCTGTAGTACAGTTTCTTATGCAGACTTGGTCGTACATACATGCACAAAGCTCAAGTTTTTTCTGTTGCAAGTTTTTTTTAAATCTGGTATTCATATTGTCAGCTTCTATAAAAGTGTATTTCCAGCTTAGTTCTTATCCTTCTGCGCGGCCATTGCTAGCCGTGTCTGAGAGGAGGTGTGGACACGAAAAAGACTACATGGGCATGATCCCATAGAGCTTTCATGATAACAAGTCTGACGTGTTCTTAAAAACACCACTTACCATGTTTGTCTGCAGGAGGGTGATGTTTCCCTTCATTCTCGCTATCTCGTCCTCAATTGGCTGTAGTGACAAAACTGACCTGGTGCCTGTAGATTGTTGCTTTGCTCCTGTTACAGACCAATCAAAACAGCTGAGAAATACTTGGTGAAAGTAAATAAATCTGAGGTTGCCACATTTTCATCCCAACAAAAGGATAGAAAGTCATGGCCATGTTTGCTTTGCGTGATTCCCTCACTAATAGAAAAGATGGCGGCGGTGCCTCAACAGTATAAAACGGCTTTCCCTGACGGCGGAATGCGGCGGAATATAATGAATAAATTGGGATTTAAAGCGGTTGCAAAGTTTGGCTCTTCTTCAACTGAATCCAATTGGAATTCAAAAATCGATTTTTGAGGAGGGCGGAAAATCGGAAGAGCTTCGTAGGAAAACCCTCGAATGCACAGCAAAGAACCAAAACGTAGCTCTACTCATATACGGACAGCAAGGCCGGGACTCAAACTTGGGTCGCATTGGTAAGAGGCGGCGCATTCATGAGCCTCGCACACTACCATCCTTGGTATATGCTGTAATATAAATATTGGCATCCCATGGCTTTCCATTTACAAGAAACAGCAAAGCACGATATTGAAAGCTTTAATCAAATCGCTCTATTAGTTAATGTGGTGGAATTTTGTTTGTTATGTCGCCGACACAATCCAGGGTTAAGTCGGACAGCTAGGAAGATTACTTAAATGATTACAAACACAACTCGAAACAGATCTATAGTCATTTGGTAAAATATGCAACCCAGCTTCTGAAAAACGCTCTAAAAAAATGACAAACTACATTAATTATCAAGAAAACCCAGAAAAAGTATCCATAACTTTCAGTTTTTAGTTAAGTTCTTTACTAAGGCAGATATTTTCAATTTTTAAGACATCATATCAAACATATTAAACCTTGAAGAGGTAATGTTTGATTTAGTAATCTTTGATGTTTTTGTTTCAGTGTTTAAGTTATTGAGAGATTAGCTGCGCTACACTTGATTAAAAATCCTAATCCTAAAAAGATTTCGACTCTTATTAATGAAATGTTTTTGTCAGCAGCTTCAAGTAATTCACCTGTCTTGGCTTGATATTCTCTTATGATAATAAAGTTTTGTATTATTTTTATCGCTATCAAGTTTGTTATTACTGATCGTTTTTAGCCAGTGAGGTATTTACGGTGTAACAAGATGTTGTAACTAATTCATAGAGACATTCGGTAAATATACGAGAAAAACAAACATTGAAAGCTTAACATTTGACTAATTTGAAGTGGCAACTGTGGAGAACTTGAAAACGTTTGAAAGTTTAAAACTCCTCTTTTCTGAGCAATAAATACACAGCATCAGGCCATGATGCAGACTATGACAAATACATCTAGTTAAAGAAGTTTCTTTTACTTTTCGTAGTAGAAAATTAAGGATAAATCTAGCTAAGAATGCCTTGGAAAGTTGAGAAGCAACAGAGTAGCAGTAGCAATTTATGAATAGTCATATTTCTAACATAAAAAGGTGGTATCCAATTCTTGATTTTCACGGTATTGTATACGATACTTTATGATTTTCTCTCTCCTAGTTCAATCTCTTAATTTCTCTCAATGATCAGCGCTCTTTCATATCAGTTCAGTCCGGACACTGAACTCAACGATTCCATTCAGTTAATAGACCGCTTCTTCTATGCGGCTTTCTCTCTTATTTTTGATTTCCACGTCAAATTCCAGGAGGCTTAACAGCGCAGAGGTTGTTTCAGGGTTCGATGTGCATATGTGAATAGTCGTGCCCTGACTTAGATCAGCCCAGAGGTTGTTTCAGGGTGTGATCTGTGAGTTAGCCGTGCCCTGACTTTGATCATCCCAGAGGTTGTTTCAGGGTTCGATCTGTGAGTTAGCCGTACCCCGACTTAGATCAGCCCAGAGGTGGTTTCAGGGTTCGAACTGTGAGTTAGCCATGCCCTGACTTAGATCAGACCAGAGGTGGTTTCAGGGTTCGAGCTGTGGATTAGCTGTGTTTCAGGGTTTGATATCATTGATAACTCACCTTGTCCTGTACATGAACATGTAGACCCAATAAACCCCATGATCAGCAGCACCACGAGTACAAGAGCAGTGACAGATACGACGAGAATCAAGAACAGCACCAAATTACTCAAACAAGAATCTTTACCATTCTTTCCCCGAGGACTATCATTCGAAGAATCTAACGACCCCAGGAACAGTTTTCTGGAGTGCAATGGACCTGTAGGCTCGTAAAGCTCGTTATTCCTTCTGCGATGGGAAGAAATTGCGAGCACGTCTTTGTTAGTCAAAGTAGAAGGATCTTCGTAATGGTGGTGATGCCATCTAGTATCGTCCACATATCCTTCGTATGCTATGTTAGTATGGCTTGCCCTTGGGATTGGTTTCATGTTGACGTACTCATCTTTAGTCAGGTCTTCAGTCGAGTAATGCGGGTTGAAGGTGATGTTTTGAACAACGTTACGCGCGCGAGACATGTCGGCCATTTAACAACTCTGTATTTTTTTATCCTATTTAAGCAAGTCTCGTCTAGTTATATCAACAAGAAAACAGTTATATAACGTGTTTGTTATTACACATGACGTCACTACCGCCATGCTCGTGTAATTAAAGACCCATTGCCACTTACCGTGATGCACCGCGGTCACAGATGAATTTCGTGGTCCATGAAATTCAAAGATTCATATATTGAATAATAACTTCACATTAAATCCTTTTCCGACATAGCACTAAGGCACAAAAATGATTCTTTTACATTCTTTTAAGAGTTTATTCAAAAGGTTAGAATTGTTTTTTCAGTGGTGACACGATTCAAAATGTAAACAAATTGTGATGCATCACGGTAAGTGGCAATGGGTCTTTAAGTATAAGACATAACGGCAAGGCCGTATTTGCTGAAGACCAGAAAGCAAAAGCTTTTTATTGGCTTAAGAAAATCAATTCGAGGTTATATCAAACCTTTTTGCACTCCTCTACTGTATGCATGCATCATCCGATTATATTTTTACAGCACCATAATATGTAAGCGTATGTATGTAAAAAAAAAACACTGAAGTATATGCATTTTACAGACAGGAATAAATAGAATATCCATATCGTTTCTGTTTTCGCCTTTCTTCTACCAATACTTATCAGTAATATTACACCCACAATTGGCCTACCATCTAATGTTTTTGATGTTAACTTTAGGGCAGCACACAGTATCTTAATGTAATTGCAAACTGCCAAGGCACAGGCGTTCCTCCGTCAACGGAACTAATAAATGGCGGCTTCGGCGGGCTACACACTATAGTTTGTCATCATGTGCTCTATCTCCTTTCCCTCCTCCATTCTCCCTTTCCCTCCCTCCTCTTTACACTCTTCCTCACTCCTCCTCCCACTCCCCTTCCCTAATTCCTTCTGCCTCCCCCTCCCCTCCCTCCCTCCCTCTCTCCCTCATTATTTCTTTCTTCAAACACTGGAAAATGTAATAAAATACTCGGAGAGTTAAAATAATCGTGCTTTATTTCATTCTTTAGAGTGGTTTTCAAAAACCCGTGAAACAAAGTGTAATAACTAAGGTGTAATAGATTGTAATACACCGAAAACACAAAAGAAAATCAAAAGAAAATGCGGACAATAAAGTGTATTAAAGTGTAATACGGTAAAGTGTATTTCACGGGTTTTTGAAAACCACTCTATACAAAACTTTTATAAAATGTAAAACATCCTGAATGAGTAAAATGTCGTTCTCGGCTTCTTTTCATCGCCCAGTCTCTTATTTTTCTTTTTCATTCACTTCGTTCAAATGTCGAGCCATAATCATTCCATTTCTTCATTCAGTAAACTTTAAGATATCCATACATTTATTATTTCATTTGTCTTTTTGTTTTCATTCTTTCATAAGTCAATTCAAACGTATCATTATAGTACACTGCAGTCACTTCTCATTTTTCTGTATAAATCACTAACAAGAGGATCCCGCGGGTATCCCGTCCGTTCTCCATGACATGACTGTCATGACGTGATTTTCATTTATAGGTATAGTTCCTAGGTTTAGTATCTTGGTTAATGCAGCTGCTTCAATCCCAGCGGCTAGCTGTACTGAATATGATATTTATATAGTACATATACGATTTTACTATTTACATTATCCTTGTAGTCGTGTCCCTCTAAACTTAATCAAAATAACGTACCCCCCCCTCCCCCAACTTCCATGCGCTAATAAATGAAAGCCCCCTAAAAACTTGAAAAGTTGAAAATTTTCTGCTTAAAAAATCTTTAAAATTATACAAAGAGTTAATAACTAAGAACTATCTAAAACCACGAAAAATTCGGGTCTACAATGGATTGTAATTACAGTAGAACCTCTACTGACTTAGCGGCCACTCCGCGCTCGGAATTGTCGAGTGGCCCGCGCTGTAGACTTTGGCCGCAGAGGTTCTACGACAAGCGATAGCCGGTGACATTGATCAGCAAGTTAATTTGCCTAGCGCCAAATATCAAGGCCTTTAGTCCAAAATGTCATATTGCGACCACGATGGTGAATGATGTTTGGAAGTATAAAATGTTTGTTTGGAAAGTAATCAGGAGATCAGGGGACATTCTGTGTAGATTATGTAACATATCATGTCGCCTGACGGGAAGTTAGCGTAGCTTCCTTGTCCATAGCATGTACATGAGAAAGCTTTCTCTCCAGCACTATTGGTTCCTACAGATTGTTCTACTGTATCTGCTTTATTGGATGAACATGAGGCGCTCAGAATCTTTTTCCCCTGTTGAGATTAAGTTAACAATATATTAAAATCGACCATCTTAACGATTTCTCAAAGCCAGTGAATTGGTGCCAAGAAGCCAACAAAGCAGAGTTTACTTAGGGGTCGAGAGCCCTGATATTTTGAACCTTGCCAAGTGCTGTGCTTCTTTTTATCTAATATTGATAATTTTGATTATTTTTGTAATATTAATGTGTCTAACCGCAATAAACTAAACTAACAGATAAATAGCTTACAATTCCCTCTGTTACAGTGACTGTCCGTTTTGCAGCAGGCCCGCTAGCCGCTAGTTCTTGTTTTGTCTTCACCACACATTGTGTAAGATTTCCTGCTCCTTGGTCTCCCTTTGGACCAACGGGTCCTGCTGAACCATTGAAGCCCCGTGGACCTGGTTCTCCTGTTGCACCAGGAGCCCCCTGCGGGCCTGTTGAACCATTAGCCCCCGGTACACCTGGTGATCCTGGAGTTCCATCTATCCCCGGTGGACCCTGGATTCCTTGAGTACCGTTGATTCCAGGGGGACCCTGTGGTCCTGGAGGTCCTGGCATCTTAGACACTGCATCAATCTGTTCATGTAAGCAAAAACAATCTCATTTGAATTTCAAACCACAACTGTTAACCTAAAATTTTGAAATGGAGGAGAATTTTTTCTTTCATTTTTCCCAGGAAAAAAGTTTGAATGTACCGAGCTTTACACAGGGACCACGTCTATTAAGCGAGCCTTTCTTTCAGCGTACACCATTCATCAAACGGACAGCTAGTTGCACGGTCCCGAGATTTTCCCACCATATTCATGAAATGTGTGAAATTAGTTCTTTCAAAATGGTCCAACATGACAAAGTAGTCACCTGAGGTCAAATTGGATCTGAAGCTCCCTTTTTAAAACACACAAACCCGTTGACCTAGTCTCACTTTTGTCTTTCTTTTCCAAAAGGAGTCACTTTTACTTACTTGAAAAAGGTCAATTCACAACGAGGAGGTACCGTGGTCTACCCACCATTACAAATTCGTATTCATTGGTCTTCGCTTAGTTTGAGCTAACCTTACCTTTGCTGTAAGTGTATTGTTGATATTATCTACGAAGGTTGTGAGCGACTCATCCGCTGTTCTCAACACTGTGGTATAATTTTCCAGCTGTTCAGAAGGAAAAGAAGATGAAGAAATAAGTTAAGACTGCACTGAGTCCCCGGCTTTACACGTGGAATAACCAAACTGCTGTTTTAAACACTTTTATTTATGAAATGTAGATCTGCTCACTGTTGGTGGTAAAAAATACCAAACACTGCGTAACTGAGTCCAGAAAAAAAAAAAACACACACAAAAGTCGCACTCCTTTTCACTTTTTTCTCAAAGAGTAATTTGAAGTATTTAAAGCGGTCATATTCTCAGTGTCAGTGACTGATGCCCAATTCTTATGAAGAATGTACAAAATGAATTGTAACTGAATCAAACTTTGCCAAACTTGGTTTGATTGAGTTTGGTTTTAGTTTCTCGAAAAGCATTTCAAAGAATTTTTATTTGAAATAATTTAGTGTTGTCTAATTTAAAATTTTCTTTTGGTCGCTAAGGCGTTCCCCTACCTGTGATTTAAGAGCATTGTACTCATTAACATGAGCATCAAGTTTATCCCTAGTCGTGTTTGCTTGTAACCAAACTGTAGTCAACCCATTCTTCAGTGATGTTATATCATTCGTATTCTCCCTTGCTTTAGTGTTTACGGCGGTGTATTGTTGCTGGAGACTTGTAGTCGTGATGCTCACGTTCGTCTTAAGGAGTTCTATTCGCTGTTCTGCTGTGTTTAGTTTATTTTGTAATGTTCTCATTTCTTGTGTCTGAAAAAAGGAAAAACAAATGTCATCTTGAAGTTGCGTAGGATCTGGTACCTAACCGCGTTGCATGATGGGGTATAGTCATATAGAGCTTTAAGTGCGACGTCAATCATACGGAAAAACGACTTCTGGGTCCAGAACGAAAAGTATTTCTATAACAAAGTTTTCTTTTTCCAGGATTGTTTGTCCAATGTTCTAATTGTTTCAGGTGGTGGTTAAATCATTGGGAAAAGTTTTCGTTTTACTTTCATTGCGTTTTTTCGTGAGCAGTTTGACCTGGAAATACGTCACAACTTAGTCCAATATCTAAGAAAATGTAAAGAAAGTTTTCAGCAATCTAATGCAAGTTTGTTTTAGGTATAGATGTAGGTGGTATAACTCAACCATTACGGACTATTCGATAACTTCAATAGTAAAAAGAATGAAGAAAAAACTCACCATTTGTGTGGACAGGATGGAAAGGTTTTTTCTTAACTCAGCCATTTCATCATACAAAGGGTTAACAGAGGTTTGTGAAGCAACATTACGAGACGCAACTAACGATTAAAAATACAAATAATAACACTGTATTGAGACATTATTGACATTATTATGAAGCATGCGAATGCAATTTCAAACAGTTCCGAAACTGCTTCACTGATAAGCCGGTAAAAGTTGAAAGTCATTCAAAACACTTTTCCTATTCAAATATTGCAAATAAACTTCTAAATAAACCAAGAGCGACTGATATATAATAATTATGACTTATTTTTACGAAGAAGAGACTAGAAGAGATGGCAGCAAGCACAGACTTTGTGTCATATAATGACGTCAATATAAACCTTTTTTACAGATACAGCGGCCATCTTGAATTTGGTTGTCTTAATATAAAGACATTATGGGATGCTAAGGGGCAACTATTTATAGACTTTTATAAATTTATAGACTACTGAGCTGTCAGGGTCTCTGCTTATATAACTTTACGCTTTTCAATCACAAGCACATCTAAAAAGCAATGTGCTGGTAGTTGAAATGAAATGTGCTGAAAGAATGACAAAGACTTCAAATTATTTAGTGAATACGTCACCCCGCCACTCTAATATTCTTTATAAATGTTCTACGTATTTCCCCCCTTGGCATCCCTTAATTAAAGACCGTGTCAGTAAAACGGTCTATTAATATAATTCTCTCACGATTACACGACTCAAAATTCATTGCTTGACATTCCGTAGATGGTACACTCGGTTTAAGTCTTTTTTTAGTAAATTGTGTCACTAAATATTTTTTTTCACTTCAAACGAACCATGAAGAAAGAGTATTGAGAATGCACTTTCGAAAGTAATCGCAGCCACTACTTGATCTGACAACCAGATCGTCGACTAATACGTCATTACATATCTAAAGCGTCAGCATCTCATTTACATGAAACACCAAATTCGTTAGTCTGAAACACGCCCCTTTTTAAACCAGTCGTAAGTGACTCTCTTTTAAACCTGTACAACATAACAGTATTTATACTGAACCGTTTTTTGAGGTAGATCTTGAATATATGCCACTACATCGAAGCCAATATATTGCTCCAGCTTAGTTTTATGTTCGTTCGATAAAAATACGACTGAAATGTCACTAAAATTAAAGCCGGTTCCAGTGTCTCCTGTTTATAAGCATTACTATTCTTAGTGCCATCGCACAACTTACTAAGAGCCAATGACGATGGAGATAAAACAAGATAGTGAGGTCTACTTGTGAAAGTCACTTACTAATTATATTCTATTAAGGGTTCGCGGCTTGGTTTCTTATTACACCTTTTGCTGTTCATTAACCGCAAAGGAATATTCATTCAAGCGAAAAAGCATTATCATTAGCGCGAAGAGGCACACAATAACGCGAATGGAGTTTCAAGAGCGCGATGGAACTTTCATTAAGGAATTTAGCATAACATTGGACAATCATGAATATGTTTGTGCAGGTTCATTAGCGTTTTCGAAGTTTCATTAGCGCCTTTGTGCAATCAATAGACAAAACCACACATTCAATAACGGTTTTTGGACATTCATTAGCGCAATGAATGTCCAAAAACCGTTATTGAATGTGTGGTTTTGTCTATTGATTGCACAAAAGCGCTAATGAAACTTCGAAAACGCTAATGAACCTGCACAAACATATTCATGATTGTCCAATGTTATGCTAAATTCCTTAATGAAAGTTCCATCGCGCTCTTGAAACTCCGTTCGCGTTATTGTGTGCCTCTTCGCGCTAATGATAATGCTTTTTCGCTTGAATGAATATTCCTTTGCGGTTAATGAACAGCAAAAGGTGTATTAATTCCTAAGGTTCTTCCAAGTAACATTCATACAGGAAGCATAATATCGTCTTCCGTAAAGACGAAAGTGAAAGACGACGATAAAAAACGAGACAGAGAAAGTTGAGTGCTACAGAGACATAGTTTTCGACTTTTACTCAAAAGCTTCAGTCTTAGTAACATTGTCTTTTCTCAAAGTAAAATCGAAAATTTTGATGCAGGATTATCCTAAATCAGGTCCCTTAGGAATGGAATGCATTCAACGAACCCTTTGATGAAAGTCTCGCAAGAAAGTTTGAAACTTTGATCTTAAACGAAGTAAGCAAAAGGTTTTGGCAAAATGCGAAAAAAATTATTACTGGGGTCTTGACTTTAAATCCTACCATATCCTAAATCAACCGCCATAAAACAAAAAACTGAATATAAAATTCAACTTAATTGTCAGGATTGTTTTATACTTTATTTCGTTTGAAGAAGAAACACCGGGAAAGACGTTCTATTACTCAGTTCATTCATCTTCTTATATTCCTAAACTGAAGTTTCGTACTTCGACGTAACCCAAACTAGTTTACTCAATAGTTTTCTCTTGAATAGTTTATAGAATCTGTCTACTAAAATAAGTGATTGCAATAAGTAATATATGCGTGTGTTGTGATAAACAAAAACAAAAGAGTTCAACTTATGGCGTTTCATAGCTTTTTTATTCAGCGCTTTCTCAATGAAAACTGCTTGCTAGGAAAATCGTTAATCGAAATTTGTCAGTAATCTTGTAAGACTTTTCTACTCGACTATTATTGGAGCAGGGAGATGGGAAGGAGAATTAAAGTACATTTTTGATAAGGATTTCAGGATGATGATGATAACAATAGACCAAATGTTAAATAGATTAACATTTTATAAGGATAGTGAATAATTGAATAATATTGACAAAAGTTTATAGTATACCTGTTGACTTTGAAGAACACGCTTGATATTCTCTTATAATAATAAAGTTTTGCATTATTTTTATCGCTATCAAGTTTGTTATTACTGATCGTTTTTAGCCAGTGAGATATTTTCGGTGTAATTAGATGTATATTAGTTGTAGCTAATTCATAGCGACATTCGGTAAATAAACAAGAAAAACAAACATTGAAAGCTTAACACTTGACTAATTGAAATGGCAACTGTGGAGAACTTGAAAACGTTTGAAAGTTTAAACTCCTCTTTTCTGAGCCATAAATACACGGCACAGGCCATGATGTAGACTATGACAAAAACATCTAGTTAAAGAAGTTTCTTTTACTTTTCGTAGTAGAAAATTAAGAAAAAATCTAGTTAAGAATGCCCTGGAATGTTGAGTAGCAACAGAGTAGCAGTAGCAATTTATAGTAAATAGCCATATTTGTAACATAAAAAGGTGGTATCCAATTCTTGATTTTCACGGTATTGTATACGATACTTTATGATTTTTTCTCTCCTTCAATCTCTTAATTTCTCTCAGCGCTCTTTCACATCAGTGCAGTCCGGACACTGAACTCAACGATTCCATTCAGTTTATAGACCACTACTTCTATTGCTTTCTCTCTTATTTTTGATTTCCACGTCAAATTCCATGAGGCTTAAACCGACTTGATAACTAAGGCTTAGTGAGCAAACTCCTTATTGTTTTGCAATAGAGGGGAATGGTTAGGAAACCTATTGTTATATGTCTTTGTTCACTTTTTTCAAGCGTGACAGTGCACAATCCTTTGTTTTACCATTGTTTTACCATCGTTGGCAATGGCTGAGCGAACAGACCAAAATCTTTCTTTTGGCTTCTAGTTCAAAATACTTAAAGATTTATAAGAGATATTTGAATATTCCTTACACCAATCCCGTACACAAAGTTTATGTTTACTTATTTTGCAATTTCGGATGAACATAAATCAAAATTGTGCACCGTCAAGACCGGTTCAACATCAAAAGCGAACAAAGACCTGATAACAATAGGTTTCCTAACCATTCTCCTCTATTAACTATGATGAAAACCAACGAATATCTGCATAACTTCTTGATCGCTGAGATAAATCCGTCGCGACCGCACAAAATGAGGAATTAGGAAAAATAGCTAGTGAAGAACTGATGGACTAAAATCCACGCCCTCTGTTCTACCAGCGACTTAACCGTCAACTAGAACATTTTGCTAAAAATTAATTGTGAATCATTTGTGTTGTTCTGCCGTAGGAATTCAGTCTTTTATTCTCCTTCTGTTGTCGTCACTTCATAAAGCTAAACTAAGAGAAATTCTGTGTCCCTCTGATCCTTGGAGAGTTTAGGATCCCAAAACTACACGAACCTGGTACAGTGATATATAATGAATATCTATCTAATCATCCTTTGGTACACCAGTCACTTTGCCTAAACTCAAAAGACAATTAACTACCTTTCTTCATTAAGACCTTAACACGTCAGTGCAGCACCTTAGAGCTTATAATCACCTTTCTGTCACCCACAAAATGGGTTTTCTCCCTGATCCAGTTCAAGCGTTGTTTTTTTCCCGATTTTCTGCCTGCCTCAAAATCGAACAAGCTAATTTACAATTGGATCTTCGAATTGGCCCACATCCTGACTTTGATATGAACAGCGCAGAGGTTGTTTCAGGGTTCGATGTGCATATGTGAGTAATCGTACCCAGACTTTAATCAGCCAAGCGGATGTTTCACTGAGTTCTATCTGCGAGTTAGCCTTACCCTGACTTAGATCAGCCCAGAGGTTGTTTGAGGGTTCTATCTGTGAGTTAGCCGTGCCCTGACTTAGATCAGACCAGAGGTGGTTTCAGGGTTCGAGCTGTGGATTAGCTGTGTTTCAGGGTTTGATATCATTGATAACTCACCTTGTCCTGTACATGAACATGTAGACCCAATAAACCCCATGATCAGCAGCACCACGAGTACAAGAGCAGTGACAGATACGACGAGAACCAAGAACAGCACTAAATTACTCAAACAGGAATCTTTACCATTCTTTACCGGGCGACTATCATTCGAAGAATCTAACGACTCCAGGAACAGTTTTCTGGAGTGCAATGGACCTGTAGGCTCGTAAAGCTCGTTATTCCCTTCTGCGATGGGAAGAAATTGCGAGCACGTCTTTGTTAGTCAAAGTAGAGGGATCTTCGTAATGGTGGTGATGCCATCTAGTATCGTCCACATATCCTTCGTATGCTATGTTCGTATGTTTTGCCCTTGGGATTGGTTTCATGTTGACGTACTCATCTTTAGTCAGGTCTTCAGTCGAGTAATGCGGGTTGAAGGCGATATTTTGAACAACGTTACGCGCGCGAGACATGTCGGCCATTTAACAATTCTGTATTTTTTTAATCCTTTTAAGCAAGTCTCGTCTAGTTATATCAACAAGAAAACAGTTATATAACGTGTTTGTTCATGGCGCAGAATGCCTATTGTTTTAAAGGACATATTTCAAATTAGGCTCGCTGAAACAAAAGCATCCCAATGGAGCATTGTTATTGTTTATTGCCGTCACGTGAACTGCATATGACTTAAACAGAATATTTAATATCTTGTCAATCATCTCATGATTGACAAGATTCTTGTACTTTTACGACATAAGGTATCTTAATACGAATACGCATCAAATACGGCATCTTATAGTTTATTCGTTGCCAAGAAACTACAAACAATCCAAACAACACTCATGATTCTAGTGATTCTAGTGATACTCGAATACGGCATCTTATAGTTTATTCGTTGCCAAGAAACTACAAACAATCCAAACAACACTCATGATTCTAGTGACTCATAGATCTACTAAAAGTAAACTCATTCTCGAATACGGCATCTTATAGTTTTACTCGTTGCCAAGAAACTATAAACAATAATCCAAACAACACTCATGATTCTAGTGGTTCATACTATCTAGTAATCTATAAGATTAGACTCATTCTCGAATACGGCATCTTATAGCTTATTCGTTGCCAAGAAACTACAAACAATCCAAACAACACTCATGATTCTAGTGATTCATAGATCTAGTAAGAGTAAACTCATTACTCGAATACGGCATCTTATAGTTTATTCGTTGCCAATCCAAATAGCACTCATGATTCTACGGGTTCTTTAGCGAAAATGTACATATGGATCACTTGAGGCAGTGAGGAGGCGGAGCTTAGTTCTCTTTTCTATGAATATTAATGAACCGTGTTCACCAAAATCTTCATTAAAATCTTTAGATAAAAATGGATACTATTAAACAAAATAGTTTAATAATGATTTTGGGCTTGTTGCTGAATATACAAGAGAGTCTTTAATACAGTCAACTCTCGCCTTACGGACACCCCGCTATTACGGACACCTCGATATTACGGACAGGGAATAAATCCCCGGCGAAAAATACAAAGAAATGACTGAAAGTAACTCCCGTTATTACGGACTCTCGCTATTACGGAATTACGGACACTTTGTGTGGTCTCAATCGCACGTTTTCGTTGTTTAACTCTCGTTATAACGGACACATCCTGTAATTAAATACTGCAGTACATTCATAATTTCAAGTGGTTTATTGAAAAATAACAGTACAATTCTGTATTGAACTTTCTTGTTCAGCGTGGGCTGACTACGATTGCTAGTGAGTTTTCAAGTTTAAGCAATAAAGTAGCAGAAAGTGCACTCAAAAAACAATCGCGCCAAAGCACAATCGATAGCTTTTTCAAATCTTAGAAGAGTCAGAGTACAGTCTACTACAGTACTGTACCATGCAATTTTTAATTCTATCACATGACAGGAAGTCAGGTGATCCCATGAGATAGCACAGCGCTTGCGCAAGTCATTTGCACGGATTGCGTTCAAAGCAAGTTGTTCTTATAATTTTTGTTAAAGTCTTCAAACGATTCTGGATTAGTCTAACGCTTTTTTGGTAGTACAATGCGCGCGCTCATCCCTTTCGGAAGAAAACTCTGAGCTCTGTAAGTTTTCTCATTTTTTATGCTAAATTTTAGCTTTTCATTACTCAAAGTATTTCGAACTTATATCTAAGAAGTTAGTTTTACAACTTACTGAGTTTTCTCTGCCTGAATTTTTTTCTTAAAGATTCGTTTTTATCTACTTCTGGTTTTTTTTGTTTGTTTGTTTTGTTTTTTTGTTTTTTTTTTGTTTTTTTTGTTTGTTTGTTACCGTTATCAAACAAACATAGACAAATTACTTTCGTGTCTTCAACTACGTTTGGTTGATTGGTTGCTCACTTATCTTTTCATTATTCTTATTCTGAATTTTGTTTATTGTCATTAACTAATATATCGTTACTAAATTCTTTATTTTTACATCTTTTCTTAGATTTTTTTCATATATTTCAGATTTGTTATTCGGTTATTTTGTTCGTTAGTTTTTCCTTTCCAATTCAAAAACATTAGATTTTGTTTGTTTTATTTGATTTGAATTTCAAGCTCGAGCTGAAACCGTCGTGGGTGAAAGCGCGCGCGCAAAAAGAACTGTTTAGACAACAAGCTCGAGCTCAAACAGTTGAATATGACGCGTAACCAAGCTAGTCAAAATACTACCAACAACAACACGCGTACGTCGCTGTATGTTGCTCATCTTAACGTCAGAAGTCTAAGATATAAAGTAGACGACATCAAAATGCTCCTTCAAGAACACAAGTACGACATTCTGGCAATCACCGAGACATGTCTGGACAGTTCTGTACTAAACAAACAGCTTGCCATTGACAACTACAGACTACTGCGGCGAGATAGACATGGAGGATCAGGCGGTGGATGTGCATTTTATGTTGCAAACCACTTATCTGTACAACATCAAAAATGCTTTGACTACAGTAACATCGAAGCAATTTGGATTAAAGTAAGGGCTGGTGCGTCAATGGTGCTTATGGGAGTTGTGTATAGACCACCAAGTGATAACGAACTTTTCTCCAACTTCGCCCAACCTCTGGAGAGGATCTGGCTAAAACAACAAAACATAGTCATACTTGACGATCTGAACTGCGACTTATACAACAAGAAAACCGGTACTGCAGGACATCTTAGAAATAAACTATCAAATCTTCTGAATCAGTTCGGCATGCAAGTCTGCAACGACACGCCAACAAGAGTCACCCTCAATACTGCAACACTGATTGATCTAGTGATATCCAATAAAGTTGGTCTGGTCAAATCCACTGGAACTAGAGAACTTGGTATTTCAGATCACAAGCTTGTTTACGCCAGCCTCGACGCCAAGATAAGACGCCCGCCTCCCAAGATCATCAGGGCGCGTAACTATAAGAACTTCAACCAGACAGAATTCCAAAAAGATTTAGAAGATGCACCATGGTCTGTTTGCCACGCGTTTGATGATCTTGACGACACATATTGGGCCTGGACAAAATTATTTGGAGACATCTGTGAAAAACATGCACCTTTCAGCAGAAGCTTTAAAGTGCGCAGCCAGTCACTGCCATGGATAACACCTATGATCAGACACAAAATGAATCAAAGATACAAGACCTACCATCAAGCCATCAAGTTCAACGACCCCATCTTATGGAAAAAGTACCGAGAAATGAGGAACCAATTGACGACAGAGGTTAGGAAAGCAAAAGCTGAATACTACAAACAACTGTTTGATAAAGTTAAGGACACCAAGAGCTACTGGAAACTGGTCAACGAATCATCATCTCGTTCCAAGAGTTCATCTCCTATTAACGTTATCAGACGTGAAGACAACACCCTAGCTACAGAAAACCAGGAAAAAGCTGAAATTCTGAACCAACACTTCTCTACAGTAGGAGAATTATTGGCCTCTGAGTTACCACCAAGACAACCAGAAGCAGATCATGTAGCCACATATACTAGCCAAACTCAACCACTGTTCCTGCCCACCATTAATGTGACTTGTGAGATCATCCGTCAACAAGTCTCTAAACTCAAATCATCTAAATCCATGGGTTTAGACAACGTGTCTCCAAAATTACTAAAACTCGCAGACAACGCTATAGCACCATCTTTGACTGACATCTGCTACAAATCTGCAAGCACCAAATTAATACCAAATGCATGGAAAATTGCAAAAATTTGTCCAATCTTCAAGAAGGATAACGAACAAGACAAATCTAACTACCGACCCATCTCACTTCTCTGTGTGCCAAGCAAAATAATGGAGACTACTGTTGCTGATTGCCTTACTTTACACATGTCATTCAACAACCTGTTCAGCCATTTCCAGTGGGCTTACAAACCTGGTCTCTCAAGTGAACTACTCCTTGCCAACATGATAGAACAGTGGAGGTCGGCCCTTGATTCCAACTATGTTGTTTGTGCTGTCTTTTTTGATTTCAAGAAAGCTTTCGACTCTATAGACCACAGCGTTCTCCTGAACAAGATCACCATGCTCGGTGTGGCTGATGACGTACGATTGTGGTTAAAGAACTACCTTACAGATCGCGCTCATACAACGGTTGTCAACGGTGTATCATCGAGTATTCAACGAGTTAGATATGGCGTCCCGCAAGGATCTGTCTTAGGACCAGTCCTTTTTCTATCTTCTGCAATGACCTGCCAGATATTGCAACTGGTGAGGATAAGTTATACATGTACGCTGAGATGATACTACGATATTCACCATTGGCGAAACAACCGATATTGCAGTCAACAGAATAAATGCTGTACTCCATCGAATGTACGCTTGGTGCAACACAAACCGGATGACTGCTCACCCTGGCAAGTGCGAGTACATGATTCTTGCGACGTTCTCCATTCATTGGTCCCTTATCAGACGTCACATTTGGTAAAGCATCGCTGAAGAAAGTCCAACACACCAGATGTCTAGGCCTAGAACTAGATGACAAGCTGTCTTGGTCTTACCATGTAACAGAACTCACTAAATCTTTTGTGCAAAAACTAAATCTACTCAAATCGCTCTACTTCCTTCCCAAACTTGTAAAACAAGACTTCTACTACAAGATCATTCTTCCAGCCGTCACCTATGGTATATTACTTTGGGGTAACTGTACTCAAACACTCATGGATAACCTGGACAAGCTACACTACAGAGCTGCACGTGTCATCAACCAGCTGCCCTGGAACACCCCAAGAACAGAGATAAGGCGCCAACTGCTTTGGAGACCCCTCAAGTTCTTTTACACTATCAAGCTGGGTGTTTTCATGCACAAGTGCTACTACAACCTAGATTCCAACCAGGAACTGCAGGACCACATCAAAAAGAGAGATGTTGGCTACTCTCCTACGTAGTTCCAACCAAATAACATTGCCTCTTTTCCATACAGTCAATCATGGAAAAAAGGCAATAAGGTACCAGGGTGCAAAACTGTGGAACGCGCTCAACAACAATACCAGAGAATCGAGTTGCCCCGTTATTTTCAAACAAAAACTTAAAAAGGACATATCTCAACTAAAGATGTAATAACTCTTTCCAGTCAAAATATTAAATTATGTAATAATTAGCTTAGTAGTAGATAAGATCGAGAGAATGAGAGAGAGAGAGAGAGAGAGATACGCTGTATATAACTTATCGTGTATAAATAATAATATATATTATTATTATTATTATTATTATTATTATTATTATTATTATTATTATTATAACGCAGTTAGTCTAGCAAGAAATCCAGCTGGGATCAACGTAGTTGATACCTAAACGTTGTTGTAAGGTCCTAACGTGGTTAGGAACCGACGTACACTGGTACAATATGGGCGACGAGGCCGGTGAAGGCTCGATTGTGGCGGCCAGAGACACGCCACCTAATGGTGATCATGATGTGAATGGCATGTTTGCCGCATTGCTTGGACAGATGCAAGCAATGAACCAAAACTTCGCTTCTTTCTGTTCAGGAGAAGCCGAAGAGGACAGTGACCAGGAGTCCAGTCGCCATGATCATGAAGCGGGACAGGGTGATATAGTCGACGAAGCCCTACAGACACTCATCAACAGTCAGAATGGGGTAAAAACGCCAGAACCCGATGTCTTACAGGACATAGCAGCCGATCTAAATGTAAACGAAAAGACGGATCCTGCTATTCATGAGGGACTGGCGGGCATATTCAATACCCTTGTCAAGTCAAAGATGAGCGAAGAAAAGCTGAAGGAAAAAATGGACAAATATGTTCGTCCAGAAAACATAAAGGATCTACGGGTCCCTAAGGTTAATCCACTAGTTTGGAACCAGTTGTCGTCCAGCATGCGATCGCAGGACTCAAAATCACAAAAGTCGCAAGGCATTTTGATGGGATCCACCATGGCATCCATCAAAGCGGCAGATCTGGTGATGAAAAAGTATCCTGGTGACCGGGATCTGTTAAAGATCATCACCGACAGTGTAGCCATGGGCTTACAGTTTAATCATGAGGTCAACCTATCAAGGAGAATGGCCATGAAAAAAGAGCTCCACAAGGATTACGCGTCTCTCTGTAATGTTTCACCCGCAGGGGATGGTGATTCGGAATTTCTCTTTGGCGACTTGTCCAAAATAACCAAAGACATCGCCGAGGCAAACAAGCTGACAAAGAGGGTTCGTCCCACCTCTACAACAACACGTGGGGGTCATCATGGCGGCCACCAGAGCTATGGCTACAAAGGGAATCGCCGATTCCAGCCGTATGGCAGAAGTAAAAACAGTTCTTTTTTAGACAGAGGCCATCCCTCCAAATACAGGAAGAAAAAGGAGGGGACAAGCAACCAACGCCAATAAAGGTATGCCCTGATGTCCATATGTGCTATGATATAGACAATGACATATTATCATGGTTACTTAAACCTGCTGAGTTTACAGCGGGGAGGCTAACTGAATACCTTGATCAATGGTCTGAATTAACAAATGACCCATCTATACTTAACATAGTCAAAGGGGTTAAAATTGAAATGATTTACGGTAGTGATATGATTGCTCGACCTAATGCCAGACCTAGTGTCTTCAATCACAATGAACATGTCATTGTTGAACAGGAAATTGATAAGCTAATTAAGAAGAATGTGATTATAGAAACATCTAAAGAACCAGATGACTTTATATCCACTATATTTTTACGACCCAAGAAGGACGGCACGCATCGTATGATTCTCAATTTAAAACAATTCAATGAGTATGTTGTGTATCATCATTTTAAGATGGATACATTGGAGCATGCCATCCAACTTATGAAACCAGGGTGTTACATGGCGTCGGTAGATCTTAAAGACGCATACTACACAGTACCTATTTATAGTTTGCATCAGAAATATCTAAAATTCTGGTTTGATGGCAAATTCTACCAGTACACTTGCTTACCAAATGGGTTAGCTAGTGCGCCGCGCTTATTTACTAAGCTACTAAAGCCAGTTTATTCGACACTCCGCAGCATGGGGCATGTTAGCTCAGCATATATCGACGACTCTTATTTGCAAGGTGATAGTTTCAGAGAATGTTATGACAATGTTGTTGACACTGTGCGGCTGTTTTCTTCATTGGGGTTTTGTGTACACCCCGACAAATCAGTATTTACGCCAACGCAACAACTGGTTTTTCTAGGATTTATTTTAAACTCGAACACGATGACAGTTGTGCCTACTGATGAAAAGAAAGAGAAAATTGTCTCTGTTTGTTCTGTGGTTTTAGCTAAACCTAATCCCTCAATTAGAGAAGTCGCTGAGTTAATAGGAACACTCGTTTCCAACTTCCCTGGGGCTGAATTTGGCCCATTACACTATAGGGAACTCGAACAAGAAAAATATTTTGCCCTTGTTCTGTCTAAAGGAAACTATGCCGGGCCCATGAGTTTATCAACGCGTGCTGTCTCTGAGATAAGATGGTGGTTAGATAATGTACAAAATCTCAAACGTGACATTGTGCGGGACAATCCTGACATTGTTATTAAATCGGATGCTTCTAACCTTGGTTGGGGTGCTATATACGGAGAGCAAAAAGCGGGAGGGCGATGGATGTCCTCTGAGGCCACGCTGCACATCAACGTTCTGGAATTAAAGGCGGCCTTTTTTGCACTGAAATGCTTTTGCTCTAACTTAAACAATCAACATGTACGTATCTTTATCGATAACACCACAGCAGTATCCTACATTAATAATATGGGAGGTTCTAAATCTGTTGTTCTTAACTCCCTTGCCATTAAAGTGTGGGATTGGTGTATCGCTAGGAACCTGTGGGTTTCTGCGGTGCATATCGCAGGAAAACTCGACATCGAAGCGGACGAAAAGTCGCGAAAGTTTAATGACAAACATGAGTGGCGGATTAACGAACAATGTTTCAACGAGATTATCGAATTGTTCCCTACAGTTAACATTGATATGTTTGCTAGCCGGCTAAACAATATGCTTGACGTATATTGCTCGTGGAAGCCAGACCCTGGCAGTAGCCATGTAGATGCGTTTTCACTTAATTGGAATAATTATGAATTTTATGCCTTTCCTCCATTCAGCCTAATCCCGAAATGCCTATCCAAGATAACACAAGACAAAGCTCATGGAATACTGATTGCTCCATTATGGCCAACTCGGACATGGTTCCCAACACTACTGCAGCAGTTATACCGACAACCGTGGATCTACGCTCCGAGAATGGACCTACTGCGACACCCGTCACGCAACGAACCACATCCACTGTGTCGGAAACTATGCCTGATGGTATGTCCCTTATCAGGGAACACTATGGAAACTTGGGCATTCCAGCAAACATTACCGAAGTGCTCTTGGCCTCTTGGAGACCATCCACTCAAAAACAGTACAACACGTACCTCCGGAGGTGGATGGCGTTTTGTAATCAAGGAAAGGTTAATTACCATTCACCAACGGTAAACGACACTCTTAAATTCCTCATGAAACTTTATCAAGAGGGCGTCAGTTACTCAACGCTTAACACTGCACGCTCCGCTTTGTCTACCGTAGTTAATATAAAAGACTTCGGTAACAACCCAATTGTTACCAGATTTATGAAAGGAATTTTTGAGTTGCGTAAACCCACGCCTAAATACACAGAAATATGGGATGTGTCAATCGTTTTACGTTATCTGTCAGGACTCTACCCTTGTGAGTCTATCTTTTGGTCGAGTGTCGAGGGTCGAGGGTATTTGGTCGAGGGTCGAGGGTACTATGTCGAGGGTACTATGTCGAGGGTACCAAAAAATTACACTAAAAATATATCTTGGTGGTTTCTAAGCCCGGGAATGTTTTTAAAACCATAAAACATATGCGTACATGTTTACCACTAATAACCACCATTTATTAACTCGCAATGACAAACAGATTTACATATGTCAATATTTTACTATGTAATAAGAACCAATGTGACCTCCGACTATTTTAAAATATGTATACCGCAGGAACTCAACTCTAAATCCCATATCACCGCTAGATTTTGTATATTTCACCGCTAAAAATAGTTCACATCGCCGCTAATTTTAAACAAATTAGTCGTTTGTTAACGGATGCCATAGTCTGCAGAGAAACAAACCACACCATACATTAGCTCAATAAAGAAATAACTATAGAGGTACATTTATATGACAAAACTTTGGACAAAACAAACTACTTACCACTTATAACTGGAAAAAGTACGACTATTGAGTTGAAAGAATCTTAAAAAGTTTAGAGGTAAAATGTTATAAGACTTGTTTCGCCGTAACTCTACCAAAACTACGATATCCGCATGTAACAAGCTGTACGCGCGAAAGGTCGTAAGCTAGTTACTCGCTCTAGCTTAGATATGTCAGTGGTAACAAGTGACAGTGACATAACACAGACCTGCTAAAACGACCTCCTACTACATTGAAGTTTGCGTCATTGGCCTTTTTCATGCGATATATTGGTAAAAAAAACATAGATAAATGTAGACCGGCTTTAGAATGCCGGAGGTATGCGGCGATGTGAACTATTTTTAGCGGTGAAATAAACAAAATCTAGCGGTGATATGGGATTTAGAGTTGAGCTCCTGCGGTATACATATTTTAAGGTAGTCGGAGGTCACATTGGTTCTTATTACATAGTGTACTAGAGCAGCGTCGACATCAAAGGCCAGCAGAGGAAACGTACCAATAGATCAAATAATGGCTAATGCTGGCTGGAAGTCAGCGGAAACGTTTTACAAATTTAACAATAAACAAGTTGAATCTAGTACTAGCATCACGGATGTGGTTTTGAAGATTTGAAACCATATCTACCTATATATACATATACATATACAGTTGTTCAAGTTCGAGTAATTCTTTCGTAGAAATTAATAAATCAACACTTTGTGTTTACACCATCTTGTATCGTTGGTCTATAAGACATATTTATACACTCTTAACTGGAATGTGTGCCAGTAATGTTTGATGCATCAACAGCTTTAAGAGGCAGTCTCTGTAAAAGCGGCCCACTGCATTTCGGGTCAGAAAATAGTTTTCCCTCAAACTTTTACCATAGAAAGGTAATTACTAGTAAGTAATGAAAATGACTTTATTTTCTCGAAATTCATCAAAATGATTTTTTACAGCGCATAAATCCTGGACCACCGTTATCGCTAAATTTGCATTTATTATCAATTGAAAATTGCCCATATTTAAGTCGTCACTGCTCGCAAAATATTAAACGCTTGAACAAACTATTATTTTTCCTGACTTTCACATTCATTCTAGTGTCAAAAATAAGCAAAATTTTGAATGTTAAGCAAAAGGGAAAAAAGGAGAAAAATAAGTATTCATACCCATTTGACGGCTTTTTGAAATCAAGACAAACCCCCCCTCACTAAAAAGCTTTTTTCTCCCAAGTCCAGAACGGGTTACTTAAGTTTTTTACTTCAATCTACTTATCAAAGGTTGATAAAAGTGGATTCATAAAAATGTTTTGCGCTTTTTATGTATCTTCTTCACAGCAACCTCGGACTTTTTCGTGTTTTTACCAAAATGTCTCATGAAATATGCAAATTAAGTACTGAAATAAACTATAAATAACCATTATTACTTGCTTGAATTTTACTATATCCGGTGTTAACACACTAAATATGATCTTATTTTCCATTTTTAACTACCTTGAAGTAAAATCGTCTTCAAAAAACACGTTATGATGGCGTTTGACGCGGTCATGAACTGTTTTGAAGTTTATGCAAATTACTTATTGATAATTAAACTAATTTTTCTAAATTATATTTTCCAAAACTATATTTCTTTCCTTTTCTTGTCTTGAAATAACTTAAAAACTTGTCAAAAAGCATCTATTTTAATATATCTGATCTTCTTAAACAGCCCAAACTAAGGAAAATAGTCAAAACGCAATTCATCTACCTCGACGAAATGAACAATGAGTGATTTTAATAATACGAAGTCCAAGATTTTAGTTAATTTGGTAAAAATGTCCGTATTCAATCAATTTAGATATGCCCAAGCGAAAAAGGCCCCATAAAATACAATGTTATGATGCGTTTGGTGAGGTATATGAACTGTTTTGAAGTTTATGCAAATTGAGTGTTGATAATGCAAACCATGAGAATTGAACTAAGAGAAGGAATCCCCGTGCCCCATCATCTGCACACTTTGATGCTATATTTAGAATCTATTCTAAAAATATCACCCAATGATATCATTTATTTGATCGTTTGCATTGATTTTCTGCACGCGCATAGTACGCGCGCGCTCTACGCTGTTTGCTAACGTTTTCTTGTGCTTTTCTTATGTTCAAATGTTCAAATCTGCCCTCAAGATGACGATGTAGGTCAAAAGCTTTGGAAAATAAATGTAAAAAATACTCCAGAAAGTTGAACAAGTTACTGCTTCAATTTCCTGTCGTATTTGCCAAGCTTTCGACGTGCACATTCATATGCAGAGTCGAAATAACGGGAAAACCCCAAAAACGGAAGCAAACAGCGTAACAAACAAACAGCGTAGAGCGCGCGCAGTAAATGCGCGTGCAGAAAAACAAATGGTTCAAAAATAGCATCAAACTGTGCACATGATGGTTGCAACGCTATATAGGGGTAATTCCTTCTCTTAGTTCATTTTCTCTTGTGCAAATTAATCTAAAATATAATTTTCAAAACTGTATTTTTTTTTCTTTTACTATCTTGAAATAACTTAAAAACTTACCAGGGGCACATAGTTTAATATATCTGATCTTCTCTGTAAAACGACCCCCACTAACAAAAATAGTTAAAATACAATTTATCTACCACGACGGAATAAACGACTTTATGGTTAAAGACAAGTGATCAATTACGTCCAAGATTTTAGTTAATTTCGTAAAAATGTCTTGCTTTTTACAATATCCTGGGGTTTTTGCAAGATGCGCGATTCAAGAGCTATTCAGGGATCTATCAAAACAACACCTGATAAAGCGGGATCTTAAGGACGGGCCACTAGTTAGTTGATGGGGGTTGCGTAAATCAAATCCCCCCCAAAAATATCGATCAAGCACTTAAACCTCAAAAAACATCGTGCAACATCTTCTGCTAGAAGGGAAATATCTAACTGTACGCAAAAAAAATAACGTGCAAGGATTGAGCCCAAAAAAATAAATATCATGCAACCAAAATACCTGTCTCTAATGGTCCATCCCTTATTTAGCACGAGCTTACATGTTGACTCGCAACGGAGATACAACAGCGCAATATTGCTCCGCGTAATCGCTCCTAAAGACAACTTTGTAGCAAAATATATGAAAGTTTGCGAAAAGCATCACTTTAGCCCTGGAAAATTTAGCCTTGGCGTCCCACTAAGGCATGCCTCTCTTCAACACAACAAGGAAAAAAAGGCTACAAGAGCTCCAAAAGTTGACATTCAATTAAAATTTCGATATGTCCAAGCGAACGTTTAGATAGTCTGCGTAGCAGCGCTTTGAGGGGAGGGGTAGGAAGGGACGGAGGAGGCGAATCGTCTTTAGGCGCGATTACACCTAGAAATTTTTCTAAACGTTCACTTGAGCATATCTAAATTGATTGAATACGGACATTTTTACCAAATTAACTAAAATCTTGGACTTCGTATTATTAAAATCACTCATTGTTCATTTCGTCGAGGTAGATGAATTGCGTTTTGACTATTTTCCTTAGTTTGGGCCGTTTAAGAAGATCAGATATATTAAAATAGATGCTTTTTGACAAGTTTTTAAGAGTGCATGTCAGCAAAAATCAAACAAATTCGATATTTCGCGGCCGCGGTTGAAAAATCGATTTTGCTCAAATTTTGTCCAGATGTACTTTATTATATCACAAAATGCACTGCATAGTTTTTTAAGGAAAATATATTTTTATTTTTGAGAAAATGCCGTTTTAAAAAGTCCTCCCGAAATCGCCATTTTAGTGGCCAAAATTTGCGTTGAGTTTACCGAGCGAGTTCAGTACAAAAATCGATTCTGATCAACTTAAAACCCCTAAGACCGTGTTCTATGCTATCTAAATATCCGGTTACGTGACTTACAGGAAATTTGAGTTACTTTTTGTGACATAAATAATCTTAGTTTTAAGACTCGTGATTCTAGGTGATTGACGATATCCCCAAAACAAAATCGATTTTCACCATGCGATAAAGCTCCAAACCCAACAAGTTTCCGAGGGTTAGTTCTTTAAGAAACAAGCTTTCAATTGATGTAAACATTTCTTTGGGCAAACAAATATTCGTTACGCGACGGGTCATTCAAATCTTCAATTTTTGACCTTTCGAAGTCATACGCCATAACTTCCCATCACTCACAAAATCAAAAAATCTCGCCTGGCTAATCTCTTATTCTTACTATTTTACCCTTACAGGCCAAAAAATACACTTGTTATAGCATTTCTTACCTTTTTAAGGCGAAAATCTGGTCTATTAACCTCGGTATTCGTTATAATGGTATCACAAGTCTTGACCATTATCTGTCAGTTGATAACTTCCGTTTACTATCCAATATGTCAACCGTCCAGCGCTTACTAAACGGCGTTTAAAACCCTTGTCGAACAGTCAAGATTGTTTTCCTTTTTATCTGAAGTTCTACGATATCATAATATATCAATATGATTTCAAAATTTATGGTACAGCTGAATTTCCGTATCGAATTTAGAGTACGTAAACAAATGGCCTGGGATTATATGCTAATCAGGTAGACTACGACTTTCTAGGGTAGGGACGGTATGTCCCATTTGCCTTTCTCTGACATCCCAGCGCTTACTAAAAGTTATTTAAAGCCTCTGATTAACTGTTAGATCAGTCGATGTTGTTAATATGCTTTTCGAAGAACGAGTTGGGTGTTCGGCTTATATCGTCAAAGTCATAGTTCATGATCTGCAAAATAATATAATTTGAATTAGTTACAGGAACTGTGTACACAGGAAGCCCAATTGGCGGCGGGGAAGGAATTGGGGAGGGGAGGGGGGGAGGTTAAGCTATGAAATGATGATGATTATTATTATTATTATTATTATCATAAACAAACAATAAGACAGGTTGAATAAATAATTACCTTTTACAGCTGCAATTGCCAATTAACTCCATAAGCAAATCAACATATTGCTGTTTTCTTGTTCCCTTGATTGAAGAGGTATCCTGCTCATAAAAAGTGCATATTTCTTGCAGCATTGCTATGGAGAACTTTGAAAGCTTCGAGCTTGTAGCTAGTTCGCATAGATTGTGAGCTTCAAACATGATGGGATGACCGAGTCCGATTTCCTTAATTATGTTGTGTGCAAGCTCTTCAAACTCTTCCTCGTCGAGCCTTGCCTCCTCATCTTCCTCCATCTCGTCTTCTAAGTCCACGTCATCCACTTTAACCTCCCTTCTTTTCTTAGCAAGACGTGAGAAAAAACTTTTTATCTGCTTTGGTGTGAGGTACTCATTTGAATTAAACATAAAAGAACCATCAAGGTTTCTTGCCTTTCTCATAGAATTAGATACGGTATTAGCATCCACTTTGTGCCCTGTCTGCTCTCCAAGATCGAACATCTTGGTAAGATAGTCCTTTTGAGCTTTGTTCAAGCGTTTCCTTTGGACAGTGGATGACTTCAATGCCCAGCCTTTTGATAGAGCATCGCCATATGCCAATGTGCGGGAAGTACTTGGTTCTTCAAGTGGCTGGTTCTCCAATGACGCATTTCCTTGGTCAAGTTTTACGGCGTATGACAGCATCGCCTTGTCTAGAAGTGTTTCGCGTTCCAGTACATATTTATGCTTACCGACGTCAAGATGGCGTTGAAGAGATGAAAAAAGCTGGAACGATTTAATGCAGCCGTCGTCGGGACATGGAAACAGCTTTGTCGTTTGCTCTTCATCTTCTGAGCTGGAGCTTTCAGCATCCGTATGCGTAGGCTGGGTCTCGATACTTTTAGATTTCGCCGCTGGTCTCTTTCTTGCAGTACCTCTGTAAAAGTGGCTTTAGGGGGAGTAGCTTCTTTAATGACGTTTAGTTTTGGCAAAAGAATACTTTTTGGCAGGCTAAATGCACTCCATTTCAAGGTCTTACCCTCGCCAATGCCATACTCTCTCCATACTTTCATGCCATTCTTATTGTAGGAGATGTTGTTGATGAAGCTAACTCCATCCCATTTCAAAGGCACTAAATTTGGGACTGAAGGCGGGTCGCATAGCATAGCTCTTACTCCATTGACACCACTCAATGATTCGATGGCTATTTTCATCTGTTCTGCAGTTTCGACATCTTTTCCAGAGTTTAAGTATGCCTTGATGTGGTTCTTTATGGTGGCAGCTTTTCGGTCACATGACCCTTTACCGCCCTGAGGGTCTGAAAAATCGACCCTTAATTTAACTTTGTGTTTTTTGACTATTTCTTTCATGGACAGTAAGTTGAATGCGCTGTGGTAACAGCCGGCATTGTCCTGCCTTAGAAATACTTCCTCGAGCTCAGGCCTTTCAGTTTTCAGTTGCCCCACAACATCATCAATGATAGCCATTACTGAATAGCTGTCCTGGGTACAGCTTTTGAAAACATGTACGAATGTCAACATTTCCAACTGACCTTCTCTTTTTGTTGTAGCTACTGCAATGTGCCAAGAAATACCTTTCTTTCCATACCAATCAGATTGGCTTTCACGGCACTTCCTCGGGAGAAACTTCATAGCCCAGTCTAATACTACAAGCACTGAGGTTGGACCCAGACTCTGCAGAACGTTCAACCGGGCTTCATCTTGATTGATAGCACGCAGCAGGTGGGCTTTCCAGGCTTGGATATTTTTCTTTGATTGGGTGATGACATACATCATCTCTTTCTTCTCTTCATTGTCAATGGCCAGATCCTCCAAAGCCGAATGAACTTCATCAAACACAGATGGAATCAGCTCACACCGGTCACATTTTAGGTCGTGCTGATGGTCACATTTAGTGGTGAAATCCAAATCACTTTCATGATTGAGAGCGTGCGCTCTACAGTGGTCGGGGACTCGTGAGCTTTTTGACACATGAACCTGCAAATATCAAAGATTTGATGTTGTCGTTTTAACGTCAACCAAAATCCTGGACCCGCCTATGATTTACATACCTTGTAATCACTTTTCAAATAGCGCTTTGCAATTTTCAATTTATTGATTTGATTCTTTGCCCAGGAATGACCTTTTCCGTACTCATCTCCAAGCTTTTGGACTACTTCCTCCATTTCATCAAAGGCTTGAGCACCATCGGCAGAAAAATAGTCAAGCCCTTGTAGTGACTTCCTTACGGAAGCACTACATACACCCAACACTCTACATAAACTGCTACGGCTCATTGGTTCAAAACAGGTTTCTTGACAATAGGTAGTGTATTGCTGCACCACCTGTTCAGGTATTAATGTCCTTACAACATTTGGGACTGTGATCTTTGTATTGCTAGATAACTTCAATGTCTTTTCTCCAAACGGCAAATCTTGGATCACTTGACCACTTGTGATAAAAGTCAAAAAGTGGTCAAGTTTCTCAGTTGACACATAAATACGCGGGCTCTTTGTAATGGTAACGGGAGTACCTCTTCCATGAAGCAATGCGTGGTGGCGGGCCACATTAAACCTGTATCTGGAGAGACCGGGAATCCAGTTTTTCAACGCTGAATAGGGCATCTTATCTGCCATTATCGACAAGATCTGCCTTCTTGTGCTCCAATGACTTGCGTTATTGAAACATTCAACAAGAGCATCCATCAGTGATTTATCAACGTTCTCATCCTTTTGCCCAGATGACTGTAATACACTGAACAACATTTCTGAGCTTTCAGGCGCAATTTCTTCTAAAGCTGCAAAGACAACCTGCTTTGCTTTACGCGAATAGCGTCGCTTAGTTCTTTGCGAAGCTTCATCCCATGGTGTAGTCAGCTGGTTTCTAATAGGACTTATGTCCCTTGCGGCTAAAAATGAATTTAGCAGTTCTCTTGACATTGGTTCTGAGTTGTCTTTGTCCTCCGTTTCTGTTAATAGCGAGCGTTCTGAGGGTTCATAGGCTGTGCATGGTGTTTCAGGTATAGTAGTATTTGGTGGGCTCTGAAAAGCTGGACTTTGTGCGCTGGCTTTAAAGGTTACCTCATCGTCTTCCTGTAAATTAAATGTTCTAAATGTTAAAGTTTGTGTGAGTAGGAGGGGATTGATGTTTTAAAATTTGTGTAGCTTTTCTTGTCGTTTGGGTGGGCTTCCTGTGCCATGCCATCAGATTCATAAGATGAATAAGAAAAATTCTAAATAGCTAAGGCGTAAGTACCTGCATATGAAATATATCTTAAGCGTGTAGTCTTGGTACTGATAAACTAATGTGAAGAATGACGACTGACCCGTAAAATACCGCACTTGTAAATAATTACTTCAAGCACCTTCAAATGGCCTCACTTCTTTACCTGGCAGTATGTACGTGTAAATGATAATCGCATGACAAATTGTCTTACCAAGGTCAACTCTTTTATCTGTTCACCCATAGCTATGACATCCGACTTTGAGGAATCTTTACTTTCCATTGTTTTAATGAGATATCGGCATTTCTTGCAAATACCTGAAGTAATATCGATGTATATATTAACGTAAAGAGACAGTACTGAGTAACTTATAAACAGTCACTAGTTATATATGTTCTTTGAAAAAAACTTACCTGATCCAGGAGCGACAAACACGCCAGTATTGCGTAATATAATAGATGATTCTTGCTTGCCTAAACCTCGATCACCTTTAGGCCAGGTTCCTTTACCCTTTCCATGGTCTGAAATCTCCTGCGGAACTCTACATCTTGTACCTCCTCCTCTGGTCCAGCTTATCCCAAGCGTCGCGCGATGATAAGGGCAGATGGTCATCGATTTGATGCTCTCCTTCGACTTATCATACAATGCTACTCTAGACAATATCAGATCTACCTCATTTTCAGGACCTGAAAAACTCAGGGTGGACAAGTGCCTTGCGGTATCTTTTGTACAGGACATCAATGGTACAATTTGGGTTTGGCGCTTTCGATCTTTGGCATCAAAACCACAAGAAGTACCGACGATAGACCTAAACGAACAACACGCAGCTTCCATTTTCTTTACAACATCTGCACTAAACCATCGCTAATTAATAACTGCGGTTTTCGATAGTCAATGAACACAAGCTGGAATTTGTTTTTTTTTTCTGCTGCCTTCAATCAAAAAAAGTCAGGCGGTACCTTTTATGTTCTTCACTGACGGCAGTAAAAAGCAATTTCACAAGCTGTTGAAATGTTTGAGTTCGTAGATTATCTAAAACTGATTTCATCTTTGTTTATCTTTCGATCGCGATATGTAATACCCAACTCAATTGTAAATGCATGTCACATCATTAATCGATCTTTTTGTCGTTGTTTGTTTACTGTTTGTATATTATTTCATTTCTTTTTCCTCGTGTTTGTTGTCTACATCAAACTGACACAAAACATGACTAAAGCCTAACTAGGAAACTATATGGTTTATTTAGGCTCCAGGCATTTCCTCTCATTACAAACTATATTTAGCTTTGTTTATTTGACCAAATAAGTATTTTCTTTTCAATGATCTAAATACATAATTTAATGTAATGTAACATAAGAGGAAATGTGAATAAAGACGTATTGTATCGTATTGTATTGTAAAAGCACTTGATTCCCAGCGAATCGGGCTCCCTGTGTAGTACAGAAACGCAAATTATATTATTTTACAGTTCCTGATGATGACGATATCCAGCAAACGATATATATCATTGGGGTATATTAACAACATCGACTGATCTAACAGTTAATCAGAGGCTTTAAATAACTTTTAGTAAGCGCTGGGATGTCAGAGAAAGGCAAATGGGACATACCGTCCCTACCCTAGAAAGTCGTAGTCTACCTGATTAGCATATAATCCCAGGCCATTTGTTTACGTACTCTAAATTCGATACGGAAATTCAGCTGTACCATAAATTTTGAAATCATATTGATATATTATGATATCGTAGAACTTCAGATAAAAAGGAAAACAATCTTGACTGTTCGACAAGGGTTTTAAACGCCGTTTAGTAAGCGCTGGACGGTTGACATATTGGATAGTAAACGGAAGTTATCAACTGACAGATAATGGTCAAGACTTGTGATACCATTATAACGAATACCGAGGTTAATAGACCAGATTTTCGCCTTAAAAAGGTAAGAAATGCTATAACAAGTGTATTTTTTGGCCTGTAAGGGTAAAATAGTAAGAATAAGAGATTAGCCAGGCGAGATTTTTTGATTTTGTGAGTGATGGGAAGTTATGGCGTATGACTTCGAAAGGTCAAAAATTGAAGATTTGAATGACCCGTCGCGTAACGAATATTTGTTTGCCCAAAGAAATGTTTACATCAATTGAAAGCTCGTTTCTTAAAGAACTAACCCTCGGAAACTTGTTGGGTTTGGAGCTTTATCGCATGGTGAAAATCGATTTTGTTTTGGGGATATCGTCAATCACCTAGAATCACGAGTCTTAAAACTAAGATTATTTATGTCACAAAAAGTAACTCAAATTTCCTGTAAGTCACGTAACCGGATATTTAGATAGCATAGAACACGGTCTTAGGGGTTTTAAGTTGATCAGAATCGATTTTTGTACTGAACTCGCTCGGTAAACTCAACGCAAATTTTGGCCACTAAAATGGCGATTTCGGGAGGACTTTTTAAAACGGCATTTTCTCAAAAATAAAAATATATTTTCCTTAAAAAACTATGCAGTGCATTTTGTGATATAATAAAGTACATCTGGACAAAATTTGAGCAAAATCGATTTTTCAACCGTGGCCGCTTCTTGTTCGATTTTTACTGACATGCCCTCTTAAGTTATTTCAAGACAAGAAAAGGAAAGAAATATAGTTTTGGAAAATATAATTTAGAAAAATTAGTTTAATTATCAATAAGTAATTTGCATAAACTTCAAAACAGTTCATGACCGCGTCAAACGCCATCATAACGTGTTTTTTGAAGACGATTTTACTTCAAAGTAGTTAAAAATGGAAAATAAGATCATATTTAGTGTGTTAACACCGGATATAGTAAAATTCAAGCAAATAATAATGGTTATTTATAGTTTATTTCAGTATTTAATTTGCATATTTCATGAGACATTTTGGTAAAAACACGAAAAAGTCCGAGGTTGCTGTGAAGAAGATACATAAAAAGCGCAAAACATTTTTATGAATCCACTTTTATCAACCTTTGATAAGTAGATTGAAGTAAAAAACTTAAGTAACCCGTTCTGGACTTGGGAGAAAAAAGCTTTTTAGTGAGGGGGGGTTTGTCTTGATTTCAAAAAGCCGTCAAATGGGTATGAATACTTATTTTTCTCCTTTTTTCCCTTTTGCTTAACATTCAAAATTTTGCTTATTTTTGACACTAGAATGAATGTGAAAGTCAGGAAAAATAATAGTTTGTTCAAGCGTTTAATATTTTGCGAGCAGTGACGACTTAAATATGGGCAATTTTCAATTGATAATAAATGCAAATTTAGCGATAACGGTGGTCCAGGATTTATGCGCTGTAAAAAAATCATTTTGATGAATTTCGAGAAAATAAAGTCATTTTCATTACTTACTAGTAATTACCTTTCTATGGTAAAAGTTTGAGGGAAAACTATTTTCTGACCCGAAATGCAGTGGGCCGCTTTTACAGAGACTGCCTCTTAAAAATGAGCTAGATTCACTTGAGGATTGGTTACTGGCAAATAAATTAACAGTTAATATTTCTAAAACCAATTTTATTCTGTTTGGATCCATACAAAAACTTAAAGGCTTAGAACAAACACCGATATTAAAAATAATGGATAAAGCAATAAACAGAGTTTCTAGTACGAAATTCCTTGGCGTCATAATCGACCAAAACCTCTCATGGGATTCACATATCGATTTTATTTCGCGTAAAATCGCCAAATCAATCGGTATTTTATATAGAGTCAGACATTTTCTTAACCTTGATATACTCAAAAACTTATATTACAACCTAATTTATTCTTACGTTTCCTATGCTACATCAACTTGGGGTAGCATTTACAAATCAAAACTTAAGCGTATTCATGTCCTTCAAAAACGCGCTCTCCGCGTCATCACGTTTGCCGACAGAAGGGCCTCTAGTAGACCGTTATTTCGGAAGCTGGACATGTTAAATGTTTATGAAATTGTTAATCTTCAATTGGGTATACTGGTCTTCAGACACACTAACAATTACTTGCCAGAAATTTTTTCTAACTATTTCACGGACTTATCACAAATTCACAATTATAATACTCGCTCCAAATCGAACAAAAGTATGTTTTTACCTAGACAAAATCTTAATTACGGAAAATTTGGTACAAAATTCGCGGCTGTTAAAGTTTGGAATGATATACCCATTGAGATTAAAATAGTTGTTCACTCAAAGCCTTCAAAAAGAATTACAAAAAGTATTTGCTTAACTCAGATGAATGATTTTTTAAGAACATTTAATTACTTGATTGTTTTTTATTCGCTAATTACATTTTTAAATCATCATTTTTCCTATTTGCCTTTGCATAATCAAGAGTCCGTAACGTTATAATGACCTCTTATATCAAACTACTGATTTTTTTCTGATTTTTTCTTCTTTTTTTTTTTTTTTTTTTTTTTCCTGTACGTTTATTTTGTTTTATGAAATTTCTAGTTGTTCAACTACGAAAACTACTGTACTATATATGATTCTTCCCATCTTACATATATGTAAATATTACTCATTTTCGTCTTAAGGGTGTAAGAGCTTGTTTAACCTCTGAGGTTGTTCTCTTGCACCCCCCACAATATTTGTAACTTATTCAATTTATGTATGTATATATATATTTTTGTGGAAATAAAAAACTGTTGTAAACTGTTGTAACTGTTCGCTCTATTAGTTAATGTGGTGGAATTTTGTTTGTTATGTTGCCCGACACAATCCAGGGTTAAGTCGGACAGCTAGGAAGATTACTTAAATGATTACAAACACAACTCGAAACAGATCTAGTTATTTGGTAAAATATGCAACCCAGCTTCTGAAAACACGCTCTAAAAAAATGACAAACTACATTAATTATCAAGAAAACCCAGAAAAAGTATCCATAACTTTCAGTTTTTAGTTGAGTTCTTTACTAAGGCAGAGATTTCCAGTTTTTAAGACATCATATCAAACATATTAAACCTTGAAGAGGTAATGTTTGATTTAGTAATCTTTGATGTTTTTGTTTCAGTGTTTAAGTTATTGAGAGATTAGCTGCGCTACACTTGATTAAAAATCCTAATCCTAAAAAGATTTCGACTCTTATTAATGAAATGTTTTTATCAGCAGCTTCAAGTAATTCGCCTGTCTTGGCTTGATATTCTCTTATAATAACGAAGTTTTGTATTATTTTTATCGCTATCAAGTTTGTTATTACTGATCGTTTTTAGCCAGTGAGGTATTTTTCGGTGTAACAAGATGTTGTAACTAATTCATAGAGACATTCGGTAAATATACGAGAAAAACAAACATTGAAGGCTTAGCATTTGATTAATTTGAAATGGCGACTGTGAAGAACTTGAAAACGTTTGAAAGTTAAAACTCCTCTTTTCTGAGCAATAAATACACAGCACAGGCCATGATGCAGACTATGACAAAAACATATAGTTAAAGAAGTTTCTTTAACTTTTCGTAATAGAAAATTAAAGATAAATCTAGTTAAGAACGCCTTGGAATGCTGAGTAGCAACAGAGTAGCAGTAGCAATTTATAAACAGTCATATATATGTTGTAACATAAAAAGGTGGTATCCAATTCTTGATTTTCACGGTATTGTATACGATACTTTATGATTTTCTCTCTCCTAGTTCAATCTCTTAATTTCTCTCAATGATCAGCGCTCTTTCATATCAGTTCAGTCCGGACACTGAACTCAACGATTCCATTCAGTTAATAGACCGCTTCTTCTATGCGGCTTTCTCTCTTATTTTTGATTTCCACGTCAAATTCCACGAGGCTTAACACCGACTTGATAACTAAGGCTTAGTGATCAAACTCCTTATTGTTTTGCAAAGCAGTTAGATGAAAACCAACGAATATCTGCATAACTCTTTTGATTACTGAGATCATTAATCCGTTGCGACCGTACAAAACGAGGAATTAGGAAAAATAGCTAGTGAAGAACTGATCGACTATAATCCACGCCCTCTGTTCTACCACCGACTCAACAAGTAGAACAATTTGCTAAAAATTAATCGTGAATCATTTGTACGTCGTTATACATTAGGAATTTAGTCTTTTATTCTCCTTTTGTAGTCTTCAGTTCATAAAGCTAAACCATAGTTAATAGAGATAGTATGAAACCTATTGTTATATGTCTTTGTTCACTATTTTTCAAGCGTGAGAGTGCACAATCCTTTGTTTTACCATTGTTTTACCATCGTTGGCAATGGCTGAGTGAACAGACCAAAATCTTTCTTTTGGCTACTAGTTCAAAATACTTAAAGATTTATAAGAGATATTTGAGTATTCCTTACAATAATCCCATAGACAAAGTTTATCATTACTTATTTTGCAATTTCGGATGAGCATAAATAAAACATTGTGCACTCTCAAGACCGGTTCAACATCAAAAGCGAACAAAGACCTGATAACAATAGGTTTATAACCATAACTAAGAGAAATTCTGTGTCCCTCTGATCCTTGGAGATTTAGGATTCCAAAACTACACGAACCTGGTACAGGGATATATAATGAATATCTATCTAATCACCTTTCTGTCACTCACAAAATGGGTTTTCTCCCTTGATTCAGTTCAAGTGTTTTTTGTTTTTTGTTTCGATTTTTCGATTTTCTGACATCTACAAAACCTAACAAGCTGAATTCCAAATTAATCTGTGAATTGGCCCATATCCTGACTTTGATATGAACAGCACACAGGGTGTTTCAGGGTTCAATCTGTGAGTTAGCCATACCCTGACTTAGATCAGCCCAGAGGTTGTTTCAGGGATCTGTCTGTGAGTTAGCCGTGCCCTGACTTAGATCAGCCCAGAGGTTGTTTCAGGGTTTGATATCATTGAAAACTCACCTTGTCCCATACATGAACATGTAGACCCAATAAACCCCATGATCAGCAGCACCACGAGTACAAGAGCAGTGACAGATACGACGAGAATCAAGAACAGCACCAAATTACTCAAACAGGAATCTTTACCATTCTTTACCGGGCGACTATCATTCGAAGAATCTAACGACCCCAGGAACAGTTTTCTGGAGTGCAATGGACCTGTAGGCTCGTAAAGGTCGTTATTCCTTCTGCGATGGGAAGAAATTGCGAGCACGTCTTTGTTAGTCAAAGTAGAAGGATCTTCGTAATGGTGGTGATGCCATCTAGTATCGTCCACATATCCTTCGTATGCTATGTTAGTATGGCTTGCCCTTGGGATTGGTTTCATGTTGACGTACTCATCTTTGGTCCGGTCTTCAGTCGAGTAATGGGGGTTGAAGGTGATGTTTTGAACAACGTTACGCGCGCGAGGCATGTCGGCAATTTAAAACTGTGTATTTTTTTATCCTATTTAAGCAAGTCTCGTCTAGTTATATCAACAAGAAAACAGTTATATAACGTGTTTGTTATTACACATGACGTCACTACCGCCATGCTCGTGTAATAGGCCTTTTGCAACAATAGATCACGTGTCAAATTCCCCCATGGCAACAAGCCTCTGGCGGGCAAGCTTTCCAGACATTCCTTGACAACAACAAGAGTTTAAGTAGCGGAGCGTGACCTTTCCAGAACTATAGTGTCTGTTTTATCCTTTTATTCTTTCTCAAAGCCGTTGATTTTCCAGAAGTACTTTGTTCAGATATTTTTCTCTCTTGTGAACGTGTTTTAAACGTTTCAAATCAAAAACAGAAGGTTTTTTAGCGACTTGAAGACGAAGCGTCGAGGGTGAGACGCACGTGAAAATGGCGGAGTTTTCTGTTATTTTAGAAACTAATATTGATTATTTCATAGAAATACTTACAACTATATCATCCGAGTTTCTTTTCGGACTCTTAACTATGGTTTTGCTAGGCGGCATCGCCGAGTTTAAGCCATTTTAAGTTCGAACAAACTACCTCTTGTGCTTGTGTAGTTGAGATCGCCATTGCTCTTGTTGGAACATACCATGACTCATTGAAATGAAGTTTTCTTTTTCGTAGTGGCATCTAGTGATCTGTCAGGCATTCCTCTGATCACTTTCAGTGAAATAGAGGCGTATTCTAAAAAGGAATCTGGCTGTGACAACACTTCTAAAGCCTATAAGTTCTTCGCTGAGCCTGGCTATTTGCACGAAGTCAAAGGTAATTTTCGATTGACTTTTATTAGATGTTTCGTGCTGGCTGACGTCTAGGTACTTTTCAAAACTATTCGCATAATACTGTAAGCCCTATTGTTCTTTATTGTTTTTTATTGTTTTCTAGTGGCTTATTGTTCTTTATTGTTTTCTAGTGGCTTACTCTCCAAATATTGCAAAAGTGACATGCAGATGCTACAGGTCCATGAAAAAGTCAGAGGCACCTCACACACTGGAATCAGATATCAATCTTGCTACTAAAGCAATAAAAGGTAGATGTTCCTGTGTTGCTGGTACAGGAGGATTCTGCCATCATGTCATTGGATTGCTTTTTTATATATCCCACTGCAAGCAACTTGGTCTGAAGTCAATACCTGATGATCTTACCTGCACTAGCCTGCCACAAAGATGGAGTGTTCCAATAGAAAAAAAGATCGCAAATAAAGCCATCCAGGAACTTTGGGTGAAGAAGCCACGGTTTGGGGCAAACTACTCCAGATTTATCAAGAGCACATTGTACTCGCCTGCTGAAATGTACCCCATAATGGAAAGGGAAAAGTTAATGAACCTAGATCCTCAGCCACTGATGTTCACCCAGGCTCCAAAGAGAGAAGATATGCAACATCTTGAAATGGTACCATCTAAATTTGGAAATGTCCCTAGAAATTCAGTTCTTGCATATCAACAAAAGCTCTCTCAAGAGTATGTCATTAATGACTTTTCATGCACAGAGTTTCCAGCATTGCCTTTGGAGAGCGCTGTAGATAGGATTAAAAACAAAGTCAGCATCTGTTTACCACAAGAGAAACAGGAAAGCTTAGATTCTCTCATCATATCTCATGATAAAGCTGTTGAGCTGGAGAATGCAACTCTATCACAATCTGATAGTCAACTTTGGTTCTCTTTGAGAGAGAAACGCATAACTGCAAGTAAGTTTGGACTTGTAGCAAAACGATTGTCAGGTTTCGAAAATCTCGTAAAACAAATGAATCCTTCGAGAAGGGTTGTGACTGCAGATATGCAGCGTGGTATAGACATGGAGGCCACTGCTGCCTCAACATATGCAAGCACTGCTAAGGATGGAAAAGTGAATCTGTATCCATCAGGACTGGTCATAAACCCTGCATGCCCCTGGCTTGGATGTACCCCAGACCGAAAGGTGTATGACATGGATGCAGAGGAACAAGATGACATGCCTTTCGGTCTTCTTGAAGTCAAAGTCACTAAAGAGGGTACAACTGACTTCAGTTCTGTACAGTATATGACTGTTGGACAAAATGGTAATCTACAGCTCAAACGAGCACAATATTACTACTACCAGGTACAGTGTCAGCTGGCATTAACAGGGCTACCATGGTGTGATTTTTTTAGTTTCATCAATGAATCAGTATTTCATTGTGAGAGAATTGTCTGTGATGAAGGATTTTTTGAGCAAAGTAAAGATAAAGTTGATCTTTTTTATTTCAATTATTTTCTAAAATAAATACAGCTGCAGCTCTGAAGAATCTAAAATTATTATGTAAACTTACATGAATATGGTGACACTGAGAAATATTTTAAAGAATTTAAAATTATTATATAAACTTACATGAATATGCCACTTACCGTGATGCACCGCGGTCACAGATGAATTTCGTGGTCCATGAAATTCAAAGATTCATACAGTCGATCCCAAAAACGTCGTTCAAGTGAAAAGAGGTTTATAGATACAGTCGATCCCAAAAACGTTGTTCAAGTGAAAAGAGGTTTATAGGACAATAAATGTCACGTGTGCCATTAAATATTCAGTTTTACGCTCGTGGATTTTTTAATTAGCATACTGATGCAAAAGTAAATTACAGTATTGAAAACTGAATCTGAAAGGAGAATGGTATACCAACATTTGTTTTATGCAAAAGCATACCAGGAGATAGCCGCTAATCTGTTTGTAAGTCCTAAAATGGTCAAACGGAAATAGCGTGGAAAATATTCAATACAACTGGCTCTGCTTTTAGTGCCCAAACATTATGCAGAACGGTCCACAGGCTTGGATTCACGCGCAAGAAGGTATGGTACGTGCAGATTGGTTTGCTCATTACTCATTACTCAGTCTTGCAGAACGTTCTCTAAGTCTGGTAAGGCTTTCACTAGCTCAGAACGTAGCTCTGAAACGGTCTCTAACACTGGAAAATTGGGTAAACTTCTTATAACGTAGCTAGACTTCTTCTTGGAGTCCAAAACCCGAACTTCTAAAGTCGAAAGAACTTGTTTTGAATTACCCGCCGTCGACATTTTCTGCCACGCATGTGATGCAGCACGTTCAGATTCCTATTTCCACACGCGCGTAAAACTGAATATTTAATGACACACGTGACATTTATTGTCCTATAAACCTCTTTTCACTTGGACAACGTTTTTGGGATCGACTGTATATTAAATAATAACTTCATATTAAATCCTTTTCCGACATAGCACTAAGGCACAAAAATGATTCTTTTACATTATTTTAAGAGTTTATTCAAAAGGTTAGAATTGTTTTTTCACAAGTGGTGACACAATTCAAAATGTAAACAAATTGTGATGCATCGCGGTAAGTGGCAATGCGTCTTTAAGTATAAGACATAACGGCAAGGCCGTATTTGCTGAAGACCAGAAAGGAAAAGCTTTTTATTGGCTGAAGAAAATCAATTCGAGGTTATATCAAACCTTTTTGCACTCCTCTACTGTATGCATGCATCATCCGATTATATTTTTTCAGCACCATAATATGTAAGCGTATGTATGTAAAAAAACACTGAAGTATATGCATTTTACAGACAGGAATAAATAGAATATCCATATCGTTTCTGTTTTCGCCTTTCTTCTACCAATACTTATCAGTAATATTACACCCACAATTGGCCTACCATCTAATGTTTTTGATGTTAACTTTAGGGCAGCACACAGTATCTTAATGTAATTGCAAACTGCCAAGGCACAGGCGTTCCTCCGTCAACGGAACTAATAAATGGCGACTTCGGCGGGTTATACCCGATAGTTTGTCATCATGTGCTCTATCTCCTCTCCCTCCTCCATTCTCCCTTTCCCTCCCTCCTCTTTACACTCTTCCTCACTCCTCCTCCCACTCCCCTTCCCTAATTCCTTCTGCCTCCCCCTCCCCTCCCTCCCTCCCTCTCTTCCTCATTTTTTCTTTCTTCAAACACTGGAAAATGTAATAAAATACTCGGAGAGTTAAAATAATCGTGCTTTATTTCATTCTTCAGAGTGGTTTTCAAAAACCCGTGAAACAAAGTGTAATAACTAATGCGTAATAAATTGTAATACACCGAAAACACAAAAGAAAATCAAAAGAAAATGCGGACAATAAAGTGTATTAAAGTGTAAAACGCTAAAGTGTATTTCACGGGTTTTTGAAAACCACTCTATACAAAACTTTTATAAAATGTAAAACATCCTGAATGAATAAAATGTCATTCTCGGCTTCTTTTCATCCCAGTCTCTTATTTTTTCATTCACTTCGTTCGAATGTCGAATCATAATCATTCCATTTCTTCATTCAGTAAACTTTAAAATATCCATACATTTATTATTTCATTTATCTTCGTTTTCATTCTTTCATAAGTCAATTTAAACCTATCATTATAGTACACTGCAGTCACTTCTCATTTTTCTGTATAAATCACTAACAAGAGGATCCCGCGGGTATCCCGTCCGTTCTCCATGACATGACTGTCTGTAATAATGGAGGTGTGTCATTAAAATATGATACGTATCAATTTGAAACTTTTTTCTTTACGTGATTTTCATTTATAGGTATAGTTCCTAGGCTTAGTATCTTGGTTAATGCAGCTGCGACAATCCCAGCGGGTAGCTGTACTGAATATGATATTTATAAAGTATATATACGATTTTACTATTTACATTATCCTTCTATTCGTGTCCCTCTAAACTTAATCAAAATAACGTACCCCCCCCTCCCCCAACTTCCATGTGCTAATAAATGAAAGCCCCCTAAAAACTTGAAAAGTTGAAAATTTTCTGCTTAAAAAATCTTTAAAATTATATAAAGAGTTAATAACTAAGAACTGTCTAAAACCACGAAAAATTCAGTTCTACAATGGATTGCAACTACAGTAGAACCTCTACTGACTTAGCCGCCACCCCGCTCTCAGAATTGTCAAGTGGCCCGCGCTGTAGACGTTGGCCATAGAGGTTCTATACGACAAGCGATAGCCGACATTGATCAACAAGTTGAATTGCCTATCGCCAAATATCAAGGCCTTTAGTCCAAAACGTCATATTGGAACCACAATGGTGAATGATGTTTGGAAGTATAAAAAGTTTGTTTGGAAAGTGATCATGAGATCAGAGGACACTCTGTGTAGGTTATGTAACATATCATACTGCCTGGCGGGAAGTTAGTGTAGCTTCCTTGTCCATAGCATGTACATACGAAAGTTTTCTGTCCAGCATTATTGGCTCCTATTCCTTGTTCTACTGTATCTGCTTTATTGGATGAACATGAGGCGCTCAGAATCTTTTTCCCCTGTTGAGATTAAATTAACAATATATTAAAATCGACCATCTTAACGATTTCTCCAAGCCAGTGAATTGGTGCCAAGAAGCCAACAAAGCAGAGTTTACTTAGGGGTCGAGAGCCCTGATATATTGAACCTTGCCAAGTGCTATGCTTCTTTTTATCTAATATATTGATAATTTTTGATTCTTTTTGTAATATTAATGTGTAGAACCGCAATAAACTGAACTAACAGATAAATAGCTTACAATTCCCTCTGTTACAGTGACTGTCCGTTCTGCAGCAGGCTCGCTAGTCGCTACTTCTTTTTTTGTCTTCACCACGCATTGTGTAAGATTTCCTGCTCCTTGGTCTCCCTTTGGACCAACGGGTCCTGCTGAACCATTGAAGCCCCGTGGACCTGGTTCTCCTGTTGCACCAGGAGCCCCCTGCGGGCCTGTTGAACCATTAGCCCCCGGTACACCTGGTGATCCTGGAGTTCCATCTATCCCCGGTGGACCCTGGATTCCTTGAGTACCGTTGATTCCAGGGGGACCCTGTGGTCCTGGAGGTCCTGGCATCTTAGACACTACTTCAATCTGTTTATGTAAGCAAAAACAGTCTCATTAGAAACCACAACTGTTAACCTAAAATTTTGAAATGGAGGAGTATTTTTTCTTTCATTTTTCCCAGGAAAAAAGTTTGAATGTACCGAGCTTTATTATATTATGAAATTATATTCATGAAATGTGTGAAATTAGTTCCTACAAAAAGGTCCCACATGACAAAGTAGTCACCTGAGGTCAAATTGGATCTGAAGCTCCCTTTTTAAAACACACAAACCCGTTGACCTAGTCTCACTTTTGTCTTTGTTTTCCAAAAGGAGTCACTTTTACTTACTTGAAAAAGGTCAATTCACAACGAGGAGGTACCGTGGTCCACCCATCCATTACAAATTCGTATTCATTGTTTTTCGCTTAGTTTGAGCTAACCTTACCTTTGCTGTTAGTGTATCGTTGATATTATCTACAAAGGTTGTGAGTGACTGATCCGCTGTTCTCAACACTGTGGTATAATTTTCCAGCTTTTCAGAAGGAAAAAAAGATAAAAGAAATAAGTGAAGACTGCACTGAGTCCCCGGCTTTACACGTGGAATAACCAAACTGCTGTTTTAAACACTTTTATTTATGAAATGTAGATCTGCTCACTGTTGGTGGTAAAAAATACCAAACACTGCGTAACTGAGACCAGAAAAAAAAAACACACAAAAGTCGCACTCCTTTTCACTTTTTTCTCAAAGAGTAATTTGAGGTATTTAAAGCGGTCATATTCTCAGTGTCAGTGACTGATGCCCAATTCTTATGAAGAATGTACGAAATGAATTGTAACCGAATCAAACTTTGCCAAACTTGGTTTGATTGAGTTTGGTTTTAGTTTCTTGAAAAGCATTTCAAAGAATTTTTGATTGAAATAATTTAGTGTTGTCTAATTTCAAAGTTTCGTTTGGTCGCTAAAGGCGTTCCCCTACCTGTGATTTAAGAGCATTGTACTCATTAACATGAGCATCAAGTTTATCCCTAGTCGTGTTTGCTTGTAACCAAACTGTAGTCAACCCATTCTTCAGTGATGTTATATCATTCGTATTCTCCCTTGCTTTAGTGTTTACGGCGGTGTATTGTTGCTGGAGACTTGTAGTCGTGATGCTCACGTTCGTCTTAAGGAGTTCTATTCGCTGTTCTGCTGTGTTTAGTTTATTTTGTAATGTTCTCATTTCTTGTGTCTGAAAAAAGGAAAAACAAATGTCATCTTGAAGTTGCGTAGGATCTGGTACCTAACCGCGTTGCATGATGGGGTATAGTCATATAGAGCTTTAAGTGCGACGTCAATCATACGGAAAAACGACTTCTGGGTCCAGAACGAAAAGTATTTCTATAACAAAGTTTTCTTTTTCCAGGATTGTTTGTCCAATGTTCTAATTGTTTCAGGTGGTGGTTAAATCATTGGGAAAAGTTTTCGTTTTACTTTCATTGCGTTTTTTCGTGAGCAGTTTGACCTGGAAATACGTCACAACTTAGTCCATAATATCTAAGAAAATGTAAAGAAAGTTTTCAGCAATCTAATGCAAGTTTGTTTTAGGTATAGATGTAGGTGGTATAACTCAACCATTACGGACTATTCGATAACTTCAATAGTAAAAAGAATGAAGAAAAAACTCACCATTTGTGTGGACAGGATGGAAAGGTTTTTTCTTAACTCAGCCATTTCATCGTACAAAGGGTTAACAGAGGTTTGTGAAGCAACATTACGAGACGCAACTAACGATTAAAAATACAAATAATAACACTGTATTGAGACATTATTGACATTATTATGAAGCATGCGAATGCAATTTCAAACAGTTCCGAAACTGCTTCACTGATAAGCCGGTAAAAGTTGAAAGTCATTCAAAACACTTTTCCTATTCAAATATTGCAAATAAACTTCTAAATAAACCAAGAGCGACTGATATATAATAATTATGACTTATTTTTACGAAGAAGAGACTAGAAAAGATGGCAGCAAGCACAGACTTTGTGTCATATAATGACGTCAATATAAACAGATACAGCAGCCATCTTGAATTTGGTTGTCGTAATATAAAGACATTATGGGATGCTAAGGGGCAACTATTTATAGACTTTTATAAATTTATAGACTGCTGAGCTGTCAGGGTCTCTGCTTATATAACTTTACGTTTTTCAATCAGAAGCACATCTAAAAAGCAATGTGCTGGTAGTTGAAATAAAATGTGCTGGAAGAATGACAAAGACTTCAAATTATTTAGTGAATACGTCACCCCGCCACTCTAATATTCTTTATAAATGTTCTACGTATTTTCCCCCTTGGCATCCCTTAATTAAAGACCGTGTCAGTAAAACGGTCTATTAATATAATGCTCTCGCGATTACACGACTCAAAATTCATTGCTTGACATTCCGTAGATGGTACAATCGGTTTAAGTCTTTTTTTAGTAAATTGTGTCACTAAATTTTTTTTTTCACTTCAAACGAACCATGAAGAAAGAGTATTGAGAATGCACTTTCGAAAGTAATCGCAGCCACTACTTGATCTGACAACCAGATCGTCGACTAATACGTCATTACATATCTAAAGCGTCAGTATCTCATTTACAAATACCAAATTCGTTAGTCTGAAACACGCCCCTTTTTAAACCAGTCGTAAGTGACTCTCTTTTAAACCTGTACAACATAACAGTATTTATACTGAACCGTTTGTTGGGGTAGATCTTGAATATATGCCACTACATCGAAGCCAATATATTGCTCCAGCTTAGTTTTATATTCGTTCGATAAAAATACGACTGAAATGTCACTCAAATTAAAGCCGGTTCCAGTGTCTCCTGTTTATAAGCATTACTATTCTTGGGGCCATCGCACAACCTACTAAGAGTCAATGATGATGGAGATAAAACAAGAAAGTGAGGTCTACTTGTGAAAACAACTTACTAATTATATTCCATCAAGGGTTCGCGGCTTGGTTTCTTATTATTAATTCCTAAGGTTCTTCCAAGTAACATTCATACAGGAAGCATAATATCGTCTTCCGTAAAGACGAAAGTGAAAGACGACGATAAAAAACGAGACATAGAAAGTTGAGCGCTACAGAGACATAGTTTTTGACTTTTACTCAAAAGCTTCAGCCTTAGTAACATTGTCTTTTCTCAAACTAAAATCGAAAATTTTGATGCAGGATTATCCTAGCTAAATCAGGTCCCTTAGGAATGGAATGCCTTTAACGAACCCTTTGATGAAACAAATATGTCGTAGTAGATAATTTTATCACCGTAGGTACGAATGATAATAGACTGACGTTTCGGACGTTAGTCCCTTCGTCGGAGTCAATGATGAAAGTCTCGCAAGAAAGTTTGAAACTTTGATCTTAAACGAAGTAAGCAAAAGGTTTTGACAAAATACGAAAAAATTATTACTGGGGTCTTGACTTTAAATCCTACCATATCCTAAATCAACCGCCATAAAACAAAAAACTGAATATAAAATTCAACTTAATTGTCAGGATTGCTTTATACTTTATTTCGTTTGAAGAAGAAACACCGGGGAAAAGTTCTATTACTCGTTTCATTCCTCTTCTTATATTCCTAAACTGAAGTTTCATATTTCGACGTAACCCAAACTAGTTTTCTCAATAGTTTTCTTTTGAAGAGTCTATAGAATCTGTCTACTAAAATAAGTGATTGCAATAAGTGATTGCAATAAGTAATATATGCGTGTGCTGTGATAAACAAAAACAAAAGAGTTCAACTTATGGAGTTCATAGCTTTTTTATTCAGCGCTTTCTCAATGAAAACTGCTTGCTAGGAAAATCATTATTCGAAATATGTAATCTTGTAAGACTTTTCTACTCGACTGTTATTGAAGTAGGGAGGTGGGAGGGAGAACTAAAGTATATTTTTGATATGGAATTCAGGATGATGATGATAACAATAGACCAAATGTTAAATAGATTAACATTTTATAAGTATAGTAAATGATTGAATAATATTGACAAGAGTTTATAGTATACCTGTTGACTTAGAAGAACACGTACAACTTGGTCCCAATATACCAAGTATGATGAATATGACAAGAAGAAGCGCAATTATCGATATGAATAGGATCACAAATAATATGATGCAGTTTATGCGCGCATCTCTCTTCGAGGATCCATAGAGTTCCGAGTCATTTTCTTGATGTTTTTTCGGCGTTTGCTGAGGTCCAACGGACTCGTACAAAGCGTTGGGTTTGCGTCTTTGTAAAGCTCCTGGATCTTCGTAATGAGGTGAAGGGTCCAAGTTGGCTTTTTCAGCCGGTTCGCAGTTTACATAAGCAGGGTTTTCGAGTCCTTTTGATGAAAGATCAAAAGGAAAAGGCTTATCTGGTTCGTCAATTGCATAAGGACTAAATGTCGGGTTTTTGGAAACCATTTTAATCTCTGTAGCCATGGACAATGTAAAAGAACAGTCACCTGCGATGTTACGCTAAGACTTGAAGACGCTTCTCAAGTAGAAGCTCGTCGCGTGAGCCTTGCTTTACTTAAATGTAAAATCTGATCTTACGATTTTTTTATTCATTTCACGAATGGATGCGCATAACAAGAAACTGGTTAACTCAAGCATACTATACAAGAACAATATATACAAAATAATAATAATCCCACTGATTCTAATCGAGAACAAATGTATTCTACCATAATGTCATTAATACGTATAAACTAATATCATAACTTCGCAAAACAAAACTAAGTCAGATATCTTAACATTTAGAAAGGTCTAGAATAATTTGTTTTGGCACGATAATATTCAACATGCGATCCGCCTACGCATTACAATATTTAATAACGCTATTTAAAAACAATAGAAACGAGCACGGACATATTCCAATAATGCTCCAGGGAAAAACACCTACTTATTGGCAAATAAGCTTGAAATATTTCTGCACTTCCTTAATTTGTGAAAGTGAAATTCTGAGTCAAAGTTCATTTGGTTCGTAATTATGAATTGAATAGGGTTAAACTGGTTCGAATAGTTCAAATAGCTAAGATCAGGCGAGAGTAGATTATTTATAGTTATAGCGCGATGTGACGTCATAGAAAAATGACATATTGTAGTGACGTCAGAGAGGTTTAATATTGATAATAATAATAATAATAATAATAATAATAATAATAATAATAAAGAGTATTTTATATAGCGTCAATATCGCCAGGCTTCAACAACGCTTTACAGTATATTGGTCATCAGAAAAAAAATTAGAATAAAACTGAAAAGTTTGAAGCTTAAATCAAATTTATTAAAAATATTAGTTTAAATTGATCATTAAACTTATCTAAAACTACAATAATATACATTTCATTCATTACATTTCATCATTACATTGATAGCGAATGGCAGCCAAGGAAGCACGAATTATTTTGGGAAAGGAGGGGGGAGGATACACAAGAAACATGTTAGTCATTTGTTCATCAATACTTTATTTGTTGTCTGTTAACTTTAACTAATATTATTAGACAGGGTATCTCAGTACGTGTGTTTGTGGATCAATGTGCTACTTAGACATTTTTGGGTGTTGTCCCATATTATCAGACAATGTATCTCAGTACGTGTGTTTGTGGATCAATGTGCTACTTAGACATTTCTGGGTGTTGTCCCATATTATCAGACAGCGTATCTCAGTATGTGTGTTTGTGGATCAATGTGCTACTTAGACATTTCTGGGTGTTGTCCCATATTATCAGACAGCGTATCTCAGTACGTGTGTTTGTGGATCAATGTGCTACTTAGACATTTCTGGGTGTTGTCCCATATTATCAGACAGCGTATCTCAGTACGTGTGTTTGTGGATCAATGTACTATTGAGACATTTCTGGGTGTTGTCCCATATTATCAGACAGTGTATCTTAGTACGTGTGTTTGTGGATCAATGTACTACTTAGACATTTCTGGGTGTTGTCCCATATTATCAGACAGCGTATCTTAGTACATGTGTTTGTGGATCAATGTGCTACATAGACATTTCTGGGTGTTGTCCCATATTATCAGACAATGTATCTCAGTACGTGTGTTTGTGGATCAATGTGCTACCTGAGACATTTCTGGGTGCTGTCCCATATTATTAGGCAGTGTATCTTAGTACGTGTGTTTGTGGATCAATGTGCTAATGAGACATTCTGGGTGTTGTCTCATATTATCAGACAGTGTATCTCAGTACGTGTGTTTGTGGATCAATGTGCTACTTAGACATTTCTGGGTGCTGTCCCATATTATCAGGCAGTGTATCTCAGTACGTGTGTTTGTGGATCAATGTGCTACTTAGACATTTCTGGGTGTTGTCCCATATTATCAGACAGTGTATCTCAGTACGTGTGTTTGTGGATCAATGTGCTACTTAGACATTTCTGGGTGTTGTCCCATATTATCAGACAGTGTATCTTAGTACGTGTGTTTGTGGATCAATGTGCTACTGAGACATTTCTGGGTGTTGTCCCATATTATCAGACAGTGTATCTCAGTACGTGTGTTTGTGGATCAATGTGCTACTTAGACATTTCTGGGGGTTGTCCCATATTATCAGGCAGTGTAATTCATTTTTTTTATCGTGTCTTACTGATCTTTTCTTGGCTCTTCCACGACTTGGCTTGGTTATTGCATTTTCTCTGTGCTCTAGTGATTGTGGAAGAGTCTGTAATCAGACGGAACATTCTGTGTAGGTTATGTAACATATCATGACGCCTGACGGGAAGTTAGTGAAGCTTCCTTGTCCATAGCATGTACATACGAAAGTTTTCTGTCCAGCATTATTGGCTCCTATTCCTTGTTCTACTGTATCTGCTTTATTGGATGAACATGAGGCGCTCAGAATCTTTTTCCCCTGTTGAGATTAAATTAACAAATATTAAATTCAACAATTTATATTATTCTATGTTATTATTAACGATTTATATTGACAAAGTCAGAGTGAGTAAACTCTCTGCAAGAGGAAAATTTCAATTGGGACGAGAGCCCTGTTACTGAACCAAGTGCTATGTTTATCTAATATTGATAATTCTGATTATTTTTTTAATATTAATGTGTCTAACCGCAATAAACTAAACTAACAGATAAATTGCTTACAATTCCCTCTGTTACAGTGACTGTCCGTTCTGCAGAAGGCCCGCTATTCGCTACTTCTTGTTTTGTCTTCACCACACATTGTGTAAGATTTCCTGCTCCTTGGTCTCCCTTTGGACCAACGGGTCCTATTGAACCATTGAAGCCCCGTGGACCTGGTTCTCCTGTTGCACCAGGAGCCCCCTGCGGGCCTGTTGAACCATTAGCCCCCGGTACACCTGGTGATCCTGGAGTTCCATCTATCCCCGGTGGACCCTGGATTCCTTGAGTACCGTTGATTCCAGGGGGACCCTGTGGTCCTGGAGGTCCTGGCATCTTAGACACTGCATTGATCTGTTTATGTAAGCAAAAAAAACACGTTTCATTTGAATTTCAAAACACAACTGTGAAAGTGATAGAGGTTGAACTTCGGGTGCTTTGCAATAAAGCATGATTCGGTACACAGGGACACGTCCATCAAGCGGGTCTTTTTTAGCGGATTCTTTAGTAATTAACACTTATTTACTGGGACCGAGGGAAACAGTATGTTTTGTGGTCCCTCGACCGCTGATGTTTTACGAGGCGAGCCGAATAAGTGCTTTATTATCATACCAAGTGTCAAAGAGAACAACAAAATCGCGAAGATCCCATTTTTAATCTGGTGTTTCGTGAAAGAAAACGTGTGAATGAATTTTGCAAACGCGCGCTCAAATGTGTTGCTTTCTGGTTTCCGGTTTTTATATATTTTTCAATCACGTGACTTCCGGTTTTGTTATTCCCGGTCCATAACATAATATTCTCCTCCCAGAATGGTCGCCAGGAAACAGTCGAATTTCTTCACGTTCACGTGACACACTCTCGACCAATAGAAATTGAGGAAAATTGAACTTTGACACTTGGTTTATAATAGTATTATATATCAGTCGCATTCATGATGGCTTCAGTGTTTACTGCTGTGTATTGCTGCTGGAGACTAGTAGTCGTTATGCTCACATTTGTCTTCAGGAGCTCTATTTACTGTCCTGCTGTGTTTAGTTTATTTCGTAATGTTGTCATGCTTCTTTTTTTAATTACAGGATTTTTTGTCCAAAGATCTAATTGTTTCATCACGGATAACATTTCTCACTGTATTTCAAAGGTTTTTGTGAAAGAAAATAAGAAAATGTAAACACAGTTTTCAGCTATCCCTAAGACAAGATTCTTTTAGTTGTAGGTGGTATAACTCAACCATTACGGATTATTCGATAACTTCATGAGTAATAAAAAGAATCAAGAAAAAACTTACCATTTGTGTGGACAGGATGGAAAGGTTTTTTCTTAACTCAGCCATTTCATCGTACAAAAGGTTAACAGACTTTTGTGTGCCAACATAAGCAGACGTAACTAAGCGTAAAAAAATACAAATAATGACACTATGACTGGCCGTTTGATGCAAGTAACATAAAATGATAAGGTTTTGAAGTATCTGATCTTACTAAATTTTGTTTATTTAAATATTCTAACTTTTTATGTCTAAAAGTAACTCAACTAATATATACTTATAATATCTAATTACCATGACCCCCCATTCGAACATCCACGACCCCCCAACATGTATGCCACGAAAAAAAAATTTGAATATAAAATATTTCACTCCTCAAAGAAAGACTTCATATCTTCACGCCACCTTGTAATATCCTTTATGTATCGCGATTCTCCTTACCCCGACCACGGCCAATAGGGAATATATTTCCTCCCAACCAGCCGCCAATATAATCCCATATTTGCGGCTCAAATTTTTAAGAATTATGTCATAAAGCTTTTGTCAAAGCAGTTATCACTCCTGGTACACGGTATTTCCATTACCGAGAATGAATCCATTCACGGATATTGTAATAAAGCTTTTGTCAAAGCAAAAATTCAAGTACACTCACCTTTGGCCGGACAGGAGCAGTTTTTACGACCAACCACTCCAGCAATATCCAAAATCACAAGAAATAGAGCGAGTAGAGAAATCACTAGAATGACTAACATCAAGTAGTATGCTCTGTTAGGTTTGCTGCATCCGGCCGATGATTCTTTAGATTTCGTGTTGGTAGCAGGAGGTGTATACATAGGATCTTTTAAAGTGTTAAGTGGTTGATATATATTTTCGGAGTTCTGTGACGGTTCTCCGCGCCAAGTTTGTGATAGTCTGTGATCCACATCGCCTTGTAGCTCAAGATAAGGCGGCACCTCTTCCACTGGAGCAGCAGTAAGGGGGACTCGCGATCACCATTCGGAATCGCCCGGGAATTATCCGTGTTTACGCACTAGCGTCCCCCGCGGGAATTACCCGTGTTCTGTTATATGTTGCGCGAAGATTTCCTTACTGCTGCTATGTTTGCGAAGGTTAAAATATTTGTGTCGCAAACGGAGGATAAAATATTCCTTAGATATAGATGGACACCATCAAAAGCATTAGTAACAAGACTGTGCGCCGACTGCGAACTCAGGTGCTGGACCGCTTAGACGCCGACTTTGCCTTCACAACGTTTATGGAGGGAGATATAGATGAGACGATGAGCGAGGAAAGAGCAGAAAGGATAATTGACTTAATGCCCGAAGGTAATTACCGCCTGGAGTTGACGTTTATAAAGTATTTAGACGGCGAGTGGATAATAGAAAAGGGCAGGAATCCAATACGGGCGTCTGGCAGGAAGGACCTGTTCGTTTTAAACAAGGACACGCGTCCTGGGGCGCTGGTGGGCATCGACATGTTGTTCTACGAAGTTGCTTACCCGGTCACCGTGGTTATTTACGGTGCGTATGAAATTAAGAACCCAGACGTTAAGAAGCTCAAACCAATGCGGCATCCGGGTAACTGCGTGGGTAAGTTAGTTAGAGAGTTCTTCGAGGATTCCTCTAGGGGAGGTAAGCTTACGTTGAAGAGAAGAGAAGCCATCAGGAAATGGGAGCATGCTACTCGTAGGGCAGGAGCCACCATTGAAAACATCAAGAAGTTAGAGGTTGCTTTAGAAAGGCGCATACACGTGAAAGACATCACCGACGGCTTCATTTACTCCGGGACGCACAAGTATGGGGGCCGGGGTGCGCCTATCGTAATTTACCAGCATAACGCACATGCGTGGAGGGAGTTGAGGTTCCCCAAAAAGAAGGAGACGCGCGTTTACAAGGAGTCGCCGCTTGCAGAACTAATGCACGAGAATTCCATTTGGTTAATGGACGCGGAAGGAAGTCAATTTATGACCCAAGACGGCACTTTGTATCGTCCTGAAGTGGAACAGCTGCGCATTCAAAGCGCCTGTGAGACTTTAGGAGAAGACTTCTCCGACGAAGTGCTTAGCAGTCGCAGTTTGGACTTCTTAGCCGCAAAGAAAAGAAACGGGTGGAAATCCACACCGGAGGAGTTCAAAGATATAGCTAAAGCTTGTGTAGAACATGGTCACGGTGGTCTGTGGAACATGGAGTACGATGAAGACGAATACGTGTCGCTGGATATGAAACATTGTTACCCCGCAAGCTTTAAGGGCCTGGGAGACTGTAAGGAATATTATGATAGATACGGGCATCCAGACTCGCAATTCTTTCGTGTTGCGTTGGATGGTCACTACGACGCCCCAGCAACGGGGTTTGTACGGTTGACCACCTGGAAATTAGCAGCGGGTCTGCACCCCATAATCTATGCGTGGTACGGAAAGCACCTGCAGGAGAAAGAATGGATACCCATATCCCTATTGAAGTTCTTTGAAGAGCGCAAACTTTTAAAATACACAGCGCATGAAGCCATACTTTGTCACAGCGCCTTTACGCAATGGCTCCCAGAGCACAACCCCACAGCGCGGGTGGTCATAGGTAAATTCACGCAGGGCGCAAAAGAAGGCGAAAAACATACGCAGCGGCGCCTAATAACGGACGCCGGCGAGTTAAGCTTCCTCATAAAACGTGCGCATGACAAAGGAACGATGGTGTCCGTAGAGAAATGGGACTACATTGTCGACGATAAACTACATGAATGGAATGCGCTGTGTTATTACCAGGACCATCGACCGCAGTATTACCATCTGCGTGCCAGCATGTTAGCCTACGCGCATATTAACCTCCTCGCGATGCTCCTGCGGTTTGACAAAGAAGATATCCCCCGCGTAGCTACGGATTCTTTGTACGTTAAGCCGAGCGTATTGGAAAAGATGAAGGAATTCTACACTGCCGATGAACTTGCAGAAAGTGGCCAATGGCGCGTCAAAGATGAGGAGATAAGGTCTTGGAGGGCACGTGTAGAATATCACGGAGAACACACCCAGGGCACCGTAACGCCGACGGAAGAGCCACTGCCTTCAGTTGCCGACCCCATTTCCTACCAACGCTTTTCTTACCTTTACGGTACGGGAGGCAGCGGTAAGACGACGCGTGTGTTAGAACTCTTTCCTAAGATAAAGGTGCTAACGCCAACGCATCGTTTGGAAAGAGAACTCTGCGAAATGGGCCACGACGCGCAGACCTACCACAGCTTCTTCCGTTGGAATGGACAAAAATGGGTACCAGAGGCCATCCATGACATACCTCCGGTGATACTTTGGGATGAGATTTGCACCGTTCCTTTAGAAATCCTCAAAGAATTCGTAGAATTCCTCCGTGGAAAGTGTCAAGTAATATTCGCCGGAGATCCCTGCCAGCCTCCTCCAATAGCCGGAGAGATGCCCCACGAATGGTTAAAAGAAATGGCAGACCATGCGGAGGAAATTAACACCGACTACCGCAGTAAGGATCAAATAAGAAACCTGAAAGCGGAATTGAGGGGCCTCAGTGACGCCGAGCAATGCAAAACACTGCGCAAACGCGTACGAGCGAAGAAATACGAGGACTTTCTATACGCCTGGCACCCTAAGGATCTGGTGCTAAGTAGTAAGCGCGCGGCACAGTCTCGCATACAGAAAGACTTACTCAATATACACCGAGAGCGGTTCCCTAGTCATTTGGTGCCCGTTTGTTATAAGCCGCGTGACACCCGCATGCAAAGAAGAGATGTCTTAGTACCCGGTACCAACATCCAACTGCAGAACGCAGTAACGCACGACAAAGCCTGGGTACCCATAGAAAAGGTGGAAAAAATAACCTCCCATCCAGACTGGCGCTTAGGTTACTGCATGACGGTCCACAGCGCGCAGGGGCTTACCATAAAGGAAACCTTATGGATCATAGACCAGCGGCTGTGTTGGAGCAACCTTATCTACACCGCCGTTAGCCGCGTGGAGTACGCTAAGCAGTTGAAAAGAGCTTGGGGTCCACGACTGCGTTACGATCGCACCCCCGAAGACGTAGCCAAAGAAAACATTGCTAAGAAACTCCTTCGCTACAAGCGGCACGACGAAGAAAAGAATATGACGTTCGACCTATGTGTAGACGACGTTTATAAGAAAGGGGCAAGGTGTGCCAAGTGTAACATACCGCTACTATGGAGGTTTGACCCGAATGACGATCAGCAGTTCTCCGTGGATCGTATAAATAATAAGCGCGGCCATTGTAGAGGCAACGTAAGGTTGACATGCCTAGAGTGTAATCGGGCGCGTGGAGCAGCACTACTCTGAGTCTTTGGGAACTATGAGCAGCTCTTCCTTGACAAATCCACGACTTGGGCCATCTAGGTAATACAACACGGGTTGCCCTTCCTTGGTGACGGACTTCGAAATCTCATACGTTTCCAAAGACCAGTTAGGATCCGTGGCTCTCTTACTGCCACCTTCGAGTTCCCCCGGCTGATAGAGGTATCTGACCACTATGTTGCGGGGTAGCTTTTTTTCCTTCAGTCCGACCGCCCTCGAACTTCTGACGTAGGACTTGTGTTCCACGTGTTTCTTTTTTATGGCATCCTTGGGTTTCATTCCCGTAGCCCTGGCCGCCTCGTTGTTCAAAGCCGCGATGACCTGGGGGAGCCTCTGAGTCCATTCCCTGTTGCGTTTGGAGGGATCTTCCAGCTCTTTCCAATACTGGTACCCAAAGAGACGCTCGGCCAAGGTTTTATTAAATCTTTCGACGATGCTCTGACCCCTGTGGTACTCAGCTTCGGCTCTCCTAATTTTAGTGCTGTGGTCTTTCAGGGTCTTAGTAACCACCCCCATGAACTCTGTCCCCGCATCCACTTGCAGCAGCTTAGGCCATTTCAAGACGCGCTTATAAATCCTACCTAGGGCTTCTGCGACTTCCCCAGAATCCTTGCTGGTTATGGGTTCGGCGTCCTTGTATCTGCTTGCGATATCAACTACGGTCAAAGCGTATCTATAGGTCTTTTTTCTCACCTTGTCGTGCGGTAAGAAAAGCAAATCCGCCTGATGAACTTCATTGGGGGTATTTACGGTAAAGCTGGGCCTGGGAATGTACTTAGGCACGGGAAGATAAACCTGCCAGAGGGTTTGTTTTTTTAACCAATTCTTAGCCGTTTCTTCTGATACCCTGGCCGCGGTCGCGAGTTTCTTGATAGCTGACGCTCCTTTCCAATAGCCTTCAGGCCCATAGTAAATCCTCTTGAGTTTGTCCTCTACGCGGCCCATTATATGAATTCCAAAACAAGATTGATCTTACGTCCGTTAAAATCCACCGTCTTTCCGTCCACTTTAATGGTGATGTTTATGCTTTCTACCAAATTAGACAAATCATAGCTCAAAGAAATGGGAGTGTATTCTACTGGGTCAAATGGATTACCTTTGGGCAGAAACTTGGACATAAGAGAAGACTTTTCTCCATTGTTGTAACTATGGACCAAGTCGCAATAGACTTCGTAAGAGGATGCGACTTTCCATTTTACGTCATATGTACTGCCGCTATTTATCGTGGTACTAGTAAGGCCCAGGAGTTCTACCAATGAACTGTCCTTTAGATTGGCACTCCCACTATTTTTCTTGAATTTCATTTCATGGGGTAATCCTGTGGTAAGAGTATATCCATGCTTTGCTAGCTCCTTAGCCAGTGTTATGGGGGTGTAATGGGAATCTGGCAACTTTGGTTTGTTGGCACCCACAACGACAAAGCCATTGACTAAATTATACCAAGAATTGTACAAAGAGCAACTAACCAGCCGGACCCTTTCCGCTCGGATGGGAGGATTCAGATAAGTAGTAAAGTTATTCTTGTCGCTTTCCAAAAAGACGATCATTATATTAGATACGCCAAGGCCACGCCTCCCGCCAGCCCTGCGATTCCTACAAAGACCAGCTCATTGTCTTTTTGTTTCTTAGAAGGCTGATAGTAATTCTTAAACTGAGGCCTTTTTAACCCCGTTAATGCCGCGGGGTGTGCTTGCGCATAAAGCTTAAAGGCGTAGTCTGTGTTTTCGAAGTTCTTATCCGCCTGCATTTTGTCTTGGTAATTCTTATCCAACCAATCCCTGTAAGCTTGTCTTTTTTCATTCCAAGCTGCCACGTCTCGCTGATATTTCTCCAGCGCTAAATCATGCCTTTTCCTTTCGGCGGCCAAATCTCCGCTGCGATCACCTCTAACTAATCTATCCAAATATTGACCGCCATAATTAGCTCCAGTGAATGCTAAAGCTGCAATGACTCCACCTGCGACCACGCTAGCCATTATATATTAGAAAATCACAGGGATTTTCACGAGTTATGTTGTCGGTAGGTACTTTTCCTTCCGTAGGTAATCCTTTACCATGATAGCCCCGCCTACGGCAGCGGTCATCTTGGCAAAATTAGCGAAGCTCTTGCTTGGGTCTTCAGTAAAGTCTTCTTTGAGCACTTTCTTACCTACCCAACCAATACCCGCAACGATGGAAGTAATAATAGCTGCTTCTTCAACAGTTTTCAATAACGCGGTCGACATTATATTACAAAGCGAGAAGGAAAATCTAGGTCGCCACGGTACGTGGTGATAAATCTACTCCATTTCAGGGATTTTGCTCCTTCTCACGGGCGGCTCCGTAGGCGTGTAATGCGCTGGCTCCAATTTCGCCCCTGGCTTTGCTGCCCGCCATTGTAAGTAGAGGCTACCTGCTGCTATAGCAACTCCTAACGCGCCGATGACGTACCCAGGATTAGTGAAGGATTCCTCTTCTCTTTCCTCCACCTTTTCTTCTTTTTTGGCTTTGTTCTTCCTATTCATCTCCGCGAGCTTCTTTCCCGCGGCAACTCTGCCTGGGGATTTAGCCTTGGTGATTCGTTGCTCCTCTTGGGGCTGCTCTGCTTCCATTTATATCTAAGGACTTGAAGGACTTGATAAGTACTTGACTAAGTACTTAAGGACGACTTGGAAATAACCTGGGCGCGACCTGACCAAGTACTTAGGGATGACTTAACTAAGTACTTGAGGCGACTTGATCAGGTACCTCAGCAAGTGCTGCCTGGAAGACCTTTTCGACTTCTCTGTCCTTCTTGAAGTCCTTCCAAGAGGCACCAAAGGTGCCCGCAAGTTCCTTCAAGTCAACGTGCTGAGCCACGTGCAAAGCCGCAGAGGCGACTGCCATTAACTTACCGCACTTCAAAGACAACCACCCGCAGGTTATCTTAAGTTCTTGGGCGATGACATAGTCCTCGCTTATGTCCTTCCGCAGTTGCTCCACGTCGTCTATGGGCAGCGCAAGTCCAAGCAATTTAGTCGCAAGTCGAATAGCTGAGTCTGCTACGGCGTCCGTGGTCTTACTTGCAAGGGCGGCCTCGTATCTCTTATGGAACTTTTTAACTTCCTCTTCCGACAGCTTATTAACTTGCTCATGGGTAAGTTCCTTGCCTATCATTTCTTTGCACTTCCCAGATGACACAAGGATGTTGAGTTGTTCCTTAAGGTTACTTTCATCTAACTGTGTGGGGACTTCATCTAAGAGCTGCTCAATGTCCATATACATTAGGAATCATAGATTCCAACCGTGTAGGGAAACCTCAAAGAGAAGATCATCTTGGAATGTTGGTGCGTTTTTAGGTGCCGCATGTATTCGTGTAACTGTTCCTTGGATATCTCACCGCCGTAGTCGCTTAAGATGGTTTCCAGGTCTGACTTGCTCGGAGTATAAAATACGACAAGTGAACCTATGTTTTCCCTAAAAGGCTTAGAGACGCTGGTAAGCTGTTGGGAAAGCAACCAAACGCTGATATTGTCGTGTCTACCGCTGAAGGCGAGCTTCACTAATTCGGAGGTGCGCTTTTTTACGTCATCCCCGCAGGCAATGTCATCCAGTATGAGTAAAGTCTGTGTATCTTTAGGGAATTGCTTGTGCCAGAACTTAAGATGGCTGGATAACTCGTTAGGATCTAAGATATCTACAAAGAAGTCGTCATCTTTCACTCCTATGCCCGTCCAGGTGCGGTTATTCACGTAGGTGGGGCAAAGCAGCACTATGTAGTCGAAGCGGTATCTAAAGGGTCCTAATAGCTGCTCTACCACGAACTGCGTTTTACCGCAGCCGGTGGGTCCTACGATCAGAGCGTTACAAGGAATATGGTTCGGATCCATTATATATACGATGGAGCCAGTGGAAGCAGTAAGAAGAATTGCCGGCGACGCAAAAGATAAAAGAGACACCATAGAGATGCAAAGGGAGGAGATAGACCGGTTAAAAGAGCGCGTGCAGGAATTGTACGATGAAATGTGCGGTCTGAAGCGTGCAGAACGGTTTGGCGCGCTGGTGACGATGGCGACGTGGGCTAAGGAGTCCGTTAAGGACTTCATGCGATATCCCCTGTAGAATGTTGACGTTTAGGTTAAATCTTTGTTAAGGATGCCTGGAAACTATTTCAAAGAGTGTCTCAGAATGTTGACGTTTAGGTTAAATCTTTGTTAAGGATGCCTGGAAACTATTTCAAAGAGTGTCTCAGAATGTTGACGTTTAGGTTAAATCTTTGTTAAGGATGCCTGGAAACTATTTAAAAAGTGTCTTAGAATGTTTACGATAAGGTTAAATCTTTGTTAAGGATGCCTGGAAACTATTTAAAAAGTGTCTTAGAATGTTTACGATAAGGTTAAATCTTTGTTAAGGATGCCTGGAAACTATTTAAAAAGTGTCTCAGAATGTTGACGTTTAGGTTAAATCTTTGTTAAGGATGTTAAATGGAGGCTAAGATATTGTTAAGTATATATGGACTGCTCGTTGTGTAAGAAGGTGTTCAGCACCAAACAAAGACTTCAATACCACGTTCGTCGCGGCGTTTGTACAAAGAAACCCCTTAGCCGCGCTTGTAAGGATTGCGGTAAGGAATTCAGCACCGTTCAAAAGATGCAACAACATCAGGATAAACGCATTTGTGGGCTTTGTAAGGACTGTAATAAGGAATTCCACAACCCCTTCGAAATGCAGCAGCATCTGAAAAGGGGCGTCTGTAATCGAACCAGACAGTGTAGTTTCTGTAATAAGATACTTAGTAGTCGTCAACGTTTACAGACGCACCGGAGAACGCATGAAGTGAATTATCGATTTCTCTTTGGGGCGTATGACTTGGAAGGCGTGGATTGCTACCAATGTGCGGATTTGATGAGTCGCTGCCCGCATAAAGAGGATTACTTAAGGAATCGCATAGATTACCATAAGAAAATAGTCCGCACTTTCCCCTCCTTTGAACGCGCCCAAGGCGTTCCGTGGACTAAAAGGGAGTATTGGAGGCAGGAGTGCGATCGTTGTGGTTGTGTTAGAGAAGAGGAACATATCTTCAACTGCCTTAACAAAGATTTAACCTTATTGTTAACATTCTGAGACACTCTTTGAAATAGTTTCCACACATACTTAACAAAGATTTAACCTTATTGTTAACATTCTGAGACACTTTTGAAATAGCATTTCTTGGGGCCTTTAATAGTAAGGTAGGGTTTGCGCAAAGAGTCTCAAATCCCATCCTTATTTTTATTTATTATTATTAAGGATAATGAATAATAATAAATAAAAATAAAGACCCCTTTAAAGGGGCCTTGCAGAGTCCCCTAAGTATATGGTAGCCTACTTCACGGCATTCTGGGAGGCATTCTAATTACCCTTTCAATATATGGACTGTATTACTTGCGAACTACCTGCCGACTACATTACCCCTCGTAAGCCACCGATACCCAAACCGCGTAAAAAATACACCTGCCTTCATTGCGACAGGGTATTCTCCGAAGGATCCTTTGTGGGGCATTGGTGCTCCGCGGATCCTAAAGCGCAGCGGGCGCTTAACTACAAAGAGGAGATGGAGTGACTCTTCTTTCAATGTCAAACTTCCATCGGCCATTTACCTTACCATAGCTGCGTAAGTGGGTGAATTCCTCGCCCTGAATTACGTACCGCACGCAATCCGGCGCCCAAAGGGAATATTCCTTGCCTTCTAAGTCTTTGAGGACTAACCGTAAACGGTCAATGTCTTCGAAGACGACGTAATTTTTTATTTCGTATACTTTACCGTGGACAAGATCACGCCAGTGAGTCAAGCTGAGCTTCATTATACCTATGGAATATCTTTAGGTGCGTTTTCAAAGTGGCGTAGGACTTAAACCGCTTTACACAGCCCTTACAGGGAATACGAATGCCATCCGCGTAATCCATCAGGGCACGGCAGATAATGTCGTAATCGTTGCTAACCATCGTTAGGTAACCATTTACGTCAAGCTGTGAGATTTTCTTAGATTGCTTCGCGGATAAGACGCCGTTTCCTTTTGGGGTTTTCAACTCAATACACAACCCGCGGTATTTCTTATGCGCATTTAGGATTAAAAGGTCGGGTTGACCGGCTTGGTAGCCTTTTCACCAGCAGGTTATTCGCTTGCTGTCTGAATCTTGAAGTTCGCCAAGACCCGGCGCTATGATGAAATCGGGGTAAAACCTACGTGTGTAGTCGACGACCTTCGCGTGTAGGTCGGCTTCATTTTCGATCTTGAATACTAACTTGTTTGGGCCGCCAAACCGCCTTTCTATTGCATATTTACCCGTTTTCCTTAGCGCGGGTAGGACTTCCTCAAAGACCCAATCACGAAACTCCACAGCTTTGGGTAGTTTGGAGCTAAATATCAGTTCGTACAAACCAGGTTCGGATATAAACACGGCATTTGGTTGCGTAGTAAAGGAGCGGTGATTCGCAGCCCCTTGTAGATCAACCCATTTTTTCTGGTATTTCTCAGATACGTGTGCTCTAATTGCATCTCTAGGGCGCTCATAACCCAACGCCAAGGCCACCTCCTTTGCTTTGAAGTACAGTTTGTCGCCTTGCACTATGCATTGCAGTTTGGTGTCGTTGTTTTCAAATACGCGAAGCATATTATACGTAAGGGATATTTTATTGATGACTTCGTTCCTCAGCCATCCTAGTACGCGACGCTCTTTAGCTGATTCATTTCTACGCTCAGTTGCGCGTCAGACACGACGAAGACGTAGCAGTTTATCTTATCACCGTCGCCCGCGGAGGCATTCTTGGTGCGTTTGATCTCCAATGTTATACCATCCTGCGTATTTACTAGACGCAAACCCTGACCATGTAGGTCTTCGTCGTTAATGGTGCGCATGTCAATCCACAGCGCATACTTATCCTTAAAGAATTCCTCGGGGCTAATTTGGTCGCCAAACTTGCGCATTGCCTCCCTGTACACGTCTGCGGGCTTTATTCCCTGCGAGTAGACCTTGTTTGGGACTCCGTTTATGTTGACCCCTACGTTAGTAATGTTGGGGTTGTGAAAGGCCTCGGAGTCGCGCTTACCGGCCTCGTAGGGTTTGGCAAACACCAGCATCAACCCCGTAAGACTTCTTCGGGGGAGGTTAATGCTTTGGTTGATAACCTCATCCGTCTTATCCAAGAAGCTAAACGTCTTGTACATTACTACGTGGTCGTAAAGGAATGCCTTTCCGGCACTATATTCCATACCGGCGCTACGGGCCAGCTCTTCGCTGTACACCGTTTCGTACTGTAGCTCTAAGTTGGTAATAGAGTATGGGGTTGTTGTGGTAAGTGCAGTGCTTAGCCCACCAATGATGTTATTAGCATCTGCTAAAGTTACTTCAAACTGCAGTTCGGCAAGCTGTCTTGGGTAATACACACCGTGATTCGTAATCACTTCAAAGTCCAGTGGTATGACATACTTGCTACCATAGGCGGTCTTTATTCGCTTTGCGTCTGCCACTGCGGTTTCTCCGCTGCCGTCAGTAGGTTGCGTTTTCGTAGGTGTGCGGACCTTACGTAGAATGACACTACCAATTCCTTGTTCTATCCTTTGCGCGCGGTCAAAGGCTGTCAACCATAGATCCTTATAGGTGGTATACAGATCGTACCTATTTAAGTCCAGCAAGGATTCCCCGGCGAACTTTACGCGCATCTTAGAAACGATGTTGCGACCCACGTTGTTAACGATAATCCTTTCATCTGTGGGGCTTGACTGCACCGCTAGGTCAAACCTCAAAGCCAAGGTGCCGGGTACTAAGACTAGGTTATCTGTTAGGCGGGGTACGCCTACGTACAGGGTTTCCCCTGGCTTTGCGCTGGATGGCGTGAATGTGACCCGGTGAAAGGTGCGTTCCGCTTTCAGCCCGCCAACCTGCTTAGGTAATACGTTGGGATTTAACTTTGAGCTTATCATATATAATGGAAGTAGAAGGAACGGATCCAGACTTCGATCCCACCACTGAGGAAGGTCAGGCTGACATTAACGACGGTGATGAAGAACCGCTGCTTCCCACCCAACAAGTCGACGATTCCCTAAGGGATAGGATTGCAAAGGCCCTAAGACATCCCAAAGCACGCGAGTACACGTTTCCGCGTGAGCACATAGAGCTTCAAAACATGGGCGAGCCGGAAGCAGCCGCGCGGGAAACCGTAGAGTGGGCAATGCAAGAGCTAACGCAGCGTTATTCCCACTTTGATGCTGACGACGTAAGGCTCACAGAACGCGGAAACAAAGTCCTCATAAGCGTTCAAGACCTAAGATTTCCTGACAAAGACCGCTGAACGAAACCACAACCCCTCTTTGATGAGAATGGTGACGTTAGGGGTGACGTCTCAAGATTAAAAGGCTTTCAGCAGGCTACTAGGAGCATGTTAGAAAGGTTGCAAACCCTGAATGAAAAGGTTGCGCTAGAAAAACGCGTCGAGGAACTACAAGAAACGTTAAAAGAAAGGGAGGAAGAATACGCAAAGCAAACTCAGCTAATTGTCGATGCTGAAAAGAAGTTCGGCAACGAAAGAATGGTAGAAATGAGAAACCAGTTGGATAAAACCCTGCGCGAAAGAGATAAAGTACAAAGGAACCTGGAGGAGGCCAAAAGCTCAGGCGCCTCAACGGAAGCGCTGCGGGAAACGTTGGAAGAAAGGGAGGAGGAATACATGAAGCAAAACCAACGACTCGCCGACGCACATAGAAGGGAGGTCGAATTCAAAGACCAAGAAATAAGGGAGCTGGTAGACCAAAGAACCCAAATTCGACGTGAAAGAAATCAAACTCAAAGGGCTCTTAACCTCGCCCTGCAAGAGTTAGACTTAATTAAAGACGATACCGATAACCTGCAAACCACCATAGCCGGCTCTTTAGTGGAACGGCGACGGTTAATGGCTGAAATCAATACTAAGGAGGAACAAATCCGGCAAAGAGATCAGGCCATTGAGGACCTGGAGGGGCAAATAGAGCGGCAGCAAGAAGTAATCGAGGACCAAACTCGTACCGAGGAAGAAAGGGAGGCAGCCCAAAAGGAAGTAGAAACACTTGAAATACGCCTTGCGGAATTACGAGCTCAAAAGGAAAAGCTGGAAAAGGAGCTGGGGCTTACCACCAAGGAAAAGGTAAAAAGAGCTCTGGTGAAGTATGGTATTCCGCTGGCATTTGCGGTTGCTATTAGCACCGTAGTAGGAGTTATCCTATCCGCGCTTAAGGCTACGGGCGCGGGCGTAAGCAAGTTAGGTAAGGGACTAACGGACTTGGGAAAAAAGATGGCAGCCGGTCTTCATGGGCTGCTGGGTTCGGTTGTTTCCTTGGCACTTAGGGCCGGCGGAGAACTGTTGAAGTTCGTGGGTAACAACATTTGGATCTTGGTTGTCGCTATTGGGGTGGTCCTCCTGAAGAAGATGCAGGGTTAATCTTATCCTTATGTATTATGTCAGGCTTATCGTCGTCGGGTGTCCGAGGCGTCCTCGACTGGGGATAAGTAAAGATAGTATTCGCACCGCCTTGATAATGCGGAACTAGCGGTATGGCAGTCATAGTAGAAATGGTCTTATGATTATAAGCAGAATTACCCGGTATAGAGGATTGTGATGCAACAGCATTTATCAAAATGTAAATGTTAAAATTGCTTTCCGCGTAAGTATTAATCTGAAGCTTTGCGTATCGACAATTAACTATCATATGAAAAGTTATCAACGCCATGTCATCTAGAGTATCTCCGGGTTCGTATGAAAAATGAACTGGATCTCTATTATTCTTTTTTTCCCTGTAAGGTGGTAACGTATAATTATTCTCATCTACGATTCTAAATCCAATGGCGTGTTCCTCCTTCACGCTAACGTGAATATTACATATAATCAATGCTAAACCTCCAGCCTCCACCCACAATCCAGTGTCAACCCAATCGTCATTGTGTAAGTACACCTTTTCCTTCAAATAATAAAGAAACCAATCTTCCTTCGCGTGTGGGTTCATATATACTAGAGACTCATTACCGATAAAGTGCTAATAGTTGCGTGATTATATCTTTCATCCCTTTGATTTTCTATACTATTTACGCAAACGCTCCCGGTGTCATCTACGCGTATTTGTAATTTTACCTTCCCATGGCAATCGGTAACCATATGAAAAGTCCAAACCGATAAATTCTCGGCGCTACTAGCATTTGGTTCTACGGAGAAATGTACAGGCTCCCTGTTGTTTGTCTTCGCGCGCATAGGCTGCAGTATGCCGTTGTCATCCAGGAACCTAAAGCCCACGTTGGCGTGACTACTCGTGCCAATGCAAATACTACAAAGGATTAACTTCTTTCCTGAGTAGTTCAAATTCACGGACATGCCCGTGACATCAACCCAAGATGCCTGGGTGTATTTTTTCTCGCCTGTGTAAGTCGTATAGACACAATCTACTCCAGCTACGTAGGGGTTGTTCATCGCCATATATAATAGCTCAGACCAATGCTTGCAGCTGCTAAGCCGGCCTTTAGTAAGTTATGGTCATATTCCTCAGGTATCGCAGGCAGGACCTTCTTTGATGGTTTCTTAACTACGGGTAGCTTCGTTTCGTGTGACTTTTTTGGCTTCTCTACGAAGTGAGGAATGTTCCTAAGAGTGTCAGAGTTCACGTCATTCACCCCAAACTTCATATCCTTAGTAGCTCGCTGCAGCTTATTGTTGTAACCCACGACGGAATTGGCGTTAATAACCAAATTACTTGGCATTAACCAACAACCAGGACTTAAGGCATAATCCAGTCGCACTTTAGACTGCTGCACTGCAAGTTGATATCTCTGCACCGACTTAGAGATCTCATTCTCGATAACAGCGCTTTCGAAGAGGACAAGGAATACTTGTTGCGTTTCCTGTGACGCACCGGAAGCATCTACGATGGGGCTGCGAGTGCTAACCTGGGCCCCTAGAATGCAGTAAACAAAGGCTTCGATGCTTCGATTAATCCTTGCTAGGTTTTTCAGTCCAATGCCCTTTGCGGCAAAGAAAGGCGCCCAAGGATACTTTTCTTTGCTTTCTATGTAGTAAATTAGATTACCCTTCGTTCCGCTGCCTCCTAAGTCTGAGAATTCGTATGAACTAGGATACCCCATACCAGGTCTTTCTATGCTGGCGCCAACATACGAAGCATAGGTGTAAGTCTCTCCTAAACCATGGGCGGTACCCTCTTTGTTACGAAAATCGGGGTTGGTAAGCTTAAACTCATTCCTTAATCGCTCCCATGCAACTTTGTCATATTTGTTATCCTTCGGGTTAAAGATAGTGTCACTAGGAAGCGGCGCTCCTAACTCAAACAATATCCTACGAATAGTAAAAGCAATATGAAATCGCAGGAAAGGAATATGGAACATATCCGCGGCTATACCGCATCCTTTAGTAGCAGCCCAGACGGCAAAGTTTAACTGCTGCGGCCAATACCGCATGTTGGGACCTGATAACCATTCTCTGGATTCTTTCCCTGAGGTATGTTTCATGGCAGTTTCTCTAAAGATGTCTCTGACCTTTGTCTTAAACCTCGTAGGACCCACGGGAATCTCCAAAGAGGTAACCATCTTAGCAAAGTCATCCGCTCCACCTTTGTTGTCGTAAAATGGGTAATCCTCTGTTGCCGGTAATAAATTCTCCGGGAAATTAGGCTGCCTTTCTTTATGCTTAACGGTCGCCTTTGGCTCCAAGTCCGCATTGCTGTACATTCTTTCGCCGTTGAAGTAAATCCCATCAGGTCTGCGCTCAAACTTACTGGGGTCTGCATGCGGAAACATTTTCCTAAATGCTCTCCAGTTGGCATAATCCCTGTTGTCGTGATGTGGCTGCTCCTCAATATCATTCCCAAAAGCGTCGTACATTAGTATATATAATGGATGTTATACCATCAGCACCTCCACTTTATCCTGATTTACCTAAGGAGGGACCTAACGAATTAAACGCTGAAAACTTTAGGCTCAACAAAGCAAACTTAATCCTGGCTTACTTGGAAGGACAAGCAAAACACTACGAAAAAGTTAGGAAGAAATACGTCAGAGCCCGGAGTACGCTACATAAGATTGCGATAACTTCAGGATCCATTTCTGTTGTGTTAACGGCCGGCTCCGGCGTTGCTACTTCGCTTACTGGGCCGGGGATAATCGTTGGAGTTCCTTTGGCCGGCGTTGGGGCAACCTGTGGTATTATTTCTGCTGTTGCTACGGGTATTATGAAAAAGCTATCCACGAAAATATCCAAGCATGACACGACAATAGCTCTATCTAGGGCTAAAGTAAATACTATTACCGATCTTGTCTCAAAGGCTTTGCGTGACAGAAAGATAGACGACGTAGAATTCTCGCTTATTCTGGCCGAAGAAGACAAATACGAGAAATTAAAGACGGACATAAGGAATAAAAAAACAGTCGTAAAAGATCTTTCCGAGGAATCTCGCAAAAAGATCTATCAAGAAGCGAAAGAAGAGCTTCAAAGAAAGCTTGCTCAGTAAACATCTGCTTCGAAAAGAGCGTGACGGGATTCTATTTACATATCGAACGCCGGCTGTCTGGTTCATATGCAAATTAAATATAATAATTTTCACATACATAAGCGTCCAGATGTGTCTGGCGTTCGCTTGTGATCGTGGACTTTGGGGCTGGGGAGGCCTAAAGTCCCGAGTTCGAGCCTCGCTGTAGATGCATTTGGACCGGTTGCTGTGAGTGGGGGAGGCTTTTTTTTTCACTCACAGCAACCGTGGGGGGAGGGGTAGAAAGTGCGATTCAACCCCGCGATGGGGGGTTTCGCGATTGGAAAAGTCAGGGGGTGTCTCGGGACGCTGTCCGGAGTTCACCCTCTGGTGGGTCGTAAGAAAGATATATGTGTATGTACTAGAGGGCCTCTGGCGCGGGATGAAATAAGCCCCGTAAGCCCAAAATGCAAAAAACCCCACTGGGGATAGCTTGGTGTTCTGCGCGATGCATTCCCCAGTGGGGTTTCTGGCAAAATAAACGCCAGTTTTGCATTTTTATTTTCTCGGAATCCATCCTAACAGGGGGTGGTTGGGGTCTATTTTGTAAAATATTTCGTAAATTACGTCAGGATAATAAGGAATATCCTTATTCAGCCGACAAAACATCCACTCGGCTTTTGTCATATCAGAAACCTCAGGAATAGACTTACCGGTAATTTCAGACAAAAGATAGGGAATAGCTTTGTAATATTTCCCTAGCTTTAATTTTTTCAACGTTTTCCGTAGACTTTGTGGGGTTGGCTCTTCTAAATGGTCTATGATTTTCTTCTTTACTTCGTCACTTAAATATATCGGATGTAAACCTTGGATATGACTCATCCAGTCCCTGAAGTATTTTATTCTCTTATATGGCGTTTTCTTACGACCTCCATTGGCGTAATACTGCTCTCTGGTAGCATTTGGTACGGCATTACGAATATTCTTACCACACTCGTAACACTGTGCTGACGTGTCATCTTCTATTTGCATTTTCTTACCACAACACCAGAAACCCTTGGGCTTAGGTATGTTAACTTTGGATCTTAGGCAAATTATACAGAAGTCATTGGTGAACTTTTTACATTCATGCATATATAAGACAAATATCTTAACATTCGCGCAACATATAACAGAACACGGGTAATTCCCGCGGGGGACGCTAGTGCGTAAACACGGATAATTCCCGGGCGATTCCGAATGGTGATCGCGAGTCCCCCTTACTGCTGCTACTGGATTAGTTGTGGATGCAGTTGTTATTCCTCTTTGGTTGTCAGTAGCATTTATTCTATGATTTTGTGCCGTTTGTAATCCCGATGTTAGGTCGTTTACAGGATTGTCATAACCTATATCTGCTATCTCGTAATCTGGCTCATCTCTTCTTCCTACATCCATTTCACTGGATTTCGGTGATGTTGTTGATGTCATTGGTATATTGTTGGCCATCATGAATGTCAAGTTTTTTTATCAATTGAATTTTCATATACACTGACTCAGACGACTCAGACTTGCTCTCTCAGCTAGTATCAATAAATGCATCAGTAACCATATTTTCAAAGTTAGGTTTTTCACATGCCGTGACCAATGGACCGATAAAATTTATATGTAAATCAATATACTGTCAATCACTTTCTTATGAAGTACTTTTAAAAAATTAATGCAACGCTACAGAAATTACAGGATCTTCCAAAGAACTTAAAGATAGTTTTTGAATTATGCTATACCAATCATGAATTCATGAAATTATGAATAATTGATAAAGAAAAAAATAATCAATCAATCTCACAAATTTCAGTCGAAAATAAAATTGTACCCGTTAGACATTTGGTAACAATATTCTCGTCCAATCTGTACTGGTGGACCCGTATGGGCTTCACGACGCGGGCTATGCATGTATTTGTTAACCATGTTATACGGGTGGAAGTGGATGTTGATTAGAGATGCATCAGTGTACCCTAGTGGACTAGCTTCAGAGATCACCAGTTAATTACCGAGACCCATAATACAGATTATAAAGGCTTATTGCTAGTTCAAATTCCAGTTAAAGCAAGAACTGATCCAGTTTATTCGGAGCTATATTTGTAAACACTGACTGTAAAAACGCCGAAATTGATAAATCTTTTTTACATTCTAATTCATACAGTTTAAAAACTACATCAAACACTAAAGGATATTTGTTGTTTTTATTGTTTCATCATTATGCTATTTGATATATATGCGTATATATTTTTCAGCATCCATCCTACTATTGGCCGGCAGCCATGTTGGAGTGCAGGGCGGAAAAAGAAAATTAATTTACATAAAATATTTGTTTCAAGATGTCATAATGTCATCCAGCATGGCTGTCGTTTTGTAAGTGATTGCCGAACTTCGATTGTACTTTACATTTAGGAAAGTAATGTCTGTGTTCGTGTAACATTTGTCATTGATATATATATGATACTGAGAGTTATCAGAACTTATGTACCCTGCTAGGAGAGCCTATTTTACTTTTGTTTTGGAGGGAGAAAAAGGAAAATAGGCTCTCTTACAACGAAGAATTTATGTAACTGATAAAAAAATGCAACCGTTTTGGTATTATGCGAGACGGGAAGCGTGATAGGCGTCTAGAAATCGTTCAACTTCCGTATATAAAGGAGATTGTGGAAGAGTCTGTAATCAGACGGTACATTCTGTGTAGGTTATATAACATAACATGTCACCACCCGTGAAGCCAGTGTAGCTTCCTCTACCACTGCATGTACATGAGAAAGCTTTCTGGCCAGAACCATTGACTGCTACGTCTTGTTCTACTGTATCTGCTATATTGGATGAACATGACGTGTGCAGGATCTTTTTCCCCTGTTAAAGAAATGTAATAGTGATGATGATGATGATGATGATGATGATGATAATAATGATAACTATACAGCTTCTCATTAATCTCATTTAGGTAACTGTTCAATTATTTTCTTGTTGATATGGGATTAACCAATCAAGCTAGAAATAATTGGACTCGAAAAATTCCTCTGACTGCCAAATTGGACTCGGCCTACGGCCTCATCCAATTTTGGAAGTCCTCGGAATTTTCCTCTTCTAATTATTTCTTAATTGGACAGCATGGAGTCCTATTACATATACTAATGATAATGTTTAATAGCTCCCGAAAAAGAAATTGCTAGTTTCAATTTACATTTTAAGGTCTTACTCTCAATTAACAGATTGATTTTTGCGGAAGAAAGAAAACCGAAGAAAAATCCACGAAGTATTCTTGTTTTTAAAGTTTAGCTTCGAGCAAAAGTCCTAATTGATTGCCATTTCTGCATGTAAACATTTTACCTACCGCATTCTCCGACACGGTAACAAAAATATTAGCATTAAAATAAGCAGCTACTCGAGAGCTGGTCTTTCTGATCACTAAACATCGTGAAAGATTTCCAATTGAACCATTGATCCCCTGTGGTCCTGGAGGACCCATCAGTCCTTGAGGGCCTACCGAACCATTTACCCCTGATGGCCCTGGTGGTCCCCGTGAACCCTGGGTACCGTTTGCACCAGGTGGCCCCTGTGGACCGGGAGGTCCCATTGGCCCTTGTGCCTTGGCTTCAGCATCTACCTATAATCAGATTGAAAAAATACTGAAATCCAAGCATAGTAGGATTATAAACCAGTGGCATGAAGGCAATTTGTTTTTGCCAAGTCGTTCATACTAAATGTTTATAAATTTCATTAGAAGAATATCTCATATCTTACCACTCTTTTGGTCAACCTTGTAAGATTGTTCTTCAGCTGTGCTAATTCTTCTACCACTGCATCTGAGTACACACCAGAAAAAGTCTCATTAACGAATATGTATCATATTATATATTAAATAATATTAGAGTGCATATGACACGAAAAAAAATTGATTGCATTAATAAAAGAATATCACGATTAAGCTTGTTTCAAAAACGGATTTCTCTAAAATGCGGCTTTTAATAAAGTCGATTAGTTAGTTTGAGCAAACTTAGATGAGCAAATAAATGAAAAGAATGTATTTTTATATAGCTATTATACAATTATTTTTACATGCATTTCTACATGATAATTGTGGATTATAGTGAATATCACAGCTCTATCTGCATTTGTACTGATATAGCTTGACCAAATCCTTGAGAGGGCCACTTGATGCATTATCACTCCTGGTACATGATATTTCCATTACCAAGAATGAATCCATTCACGGATATTGTAATAAAGCTTTTGTTAAAGCAAAAATTCAAGTACACCCACCTTTGGCCGGACAGGAGCAGTTTTTACGACCAACCACTCCAGCAATATCCAAAATCACAAGAAATAGAGCGAGTAGAGAAATCACTAGAATGACTAACATCAAGTAGTATGCTCTGTTAGGTTTGCTGCATCCGGCCGATGATTCTTTAGATTTCGTGTTGGTAGCAGGAGGTGTATACATAGGATCTTTTAAAGTGTTAAGTGGTTGATATATATTTTCGGAGTTCTGTGACGGTTCTCCGCGCCAAGTTTGTGATAGTCTGTGATCCACATCGCTTCGTAGCTCAAGATAAGGCGGCACCTCTTCCACTGGATTAGTTGTGGATGCAGTTGTTATTCCTCTTTGGTTGTCGGTAGCATTTATTCTATGATTTTGTGCCGTTTGTAATCCCGATGTTAGATCGTCTACAGGATTGACATAACCTATATCTGGTATTTCGTAATTTGGCTCATCTCTTCTTCCTACATCTATTTCACTGGATTTCGGTGATGTTGTTGATGTCATTGGTATATTGTTGGCCATCGCGAATGTCAAGTTTATTTAATCAAATAAATTTTCATTTTTACTGAATCAGCTTTGCTCTCTCAGCTAATATCAATAAATGCATCAGTACTTATATTTTCAAAGTTAGGTTTTTCACATAATAGTGACCAATGGACCGATAAAATTTATATATGTAAATCAATATACTGTCATGCAATCTCTTTCTTATAAAGTACTTTTTAAAAAATTAATGTAACGCTACAGGAATTACAGGATCTCCCGGGGGGGTACTACCACCCCAACTTGGGTAGGGGTGTGCCGCCAGGACCTTAAAACCCTGACCCTATCCCAGACCTAAAATTTTGATTTTACATACCCTACCCCAGACTAAAACTAAGAATTATACACCCTATCCCAGACTAAAAGACGGAAAATACGGTTTTACAATCGATTGCAATCAATATTTACTAACATTTTCATTGTTTTTGGTCGGCAGAAAGCGTAGCCTGATTCGCCAGACAAAAACGACCAAGTCGTTAACCCTATCCCAGACTAAAATGATACCCTATCCCAGACAAAATGTCAAAAAATGATACCCTACCCCAGACCCAAAAGCCGAAAAACCATACCCTATAGGGCGGCACATACCCGTATAGCAAATATAGGGGAGTACCCCCCCACCGGGCAGGATCTTCCAAAGAACTTAAAGATAGTTTTTGAATTATGCTATACCAACCATGAATTCATGAAATTATGAATAATTGATAAAGAAAAAAAACAATAGAAATGATCACCTAGGAGAATGGATACTGATTCATCCTCATTTGCATTCAACATTAACTTTGGATTTTCTTTGGGAAAAACTAACTTCAATCTCACAAATTTTAGTCGAAAATAAAATTGTACCCTTAGACATTTGGTAACAATATTCTCGTCCAATCTGTACTGGTGGACCCGTATGGGCTTCACGACGCGGGCTATGCATGTATTTGTTAACCATGTTATACGGGTGGAAGTGGATGTTGATTAGAGATGCATCAGTGTACCCTAGTGGACTAGCTTCAGAGATCACCAGTTAATTACCGAGGCCCATAATACAGATTATTAAGGTTTATTGCTAGTTCAAATTCCAGTTAAATCAAGAACTGATCCAGTTTATTCGGAGCTATATTTGTAAACACTGACTGTAAAAACGCCGAAATCGATAAATCTTTTTTACATTCTAATTCATACAGTTTAAAAACTACATCAAACACTAAAGGATATTTGTTGTTTTTATTGTTTCATCATTATGCTATTTGATATATATGCGTATATATTTTTCAGCATCCATCCTACTATTGGCCGGCAGCCATGGTGGAGTGCAGGGCGGAAAAAGAAAATTAATTTACATAAAATATTTGTTTCAAGATGTCATAATGTCATCCAGCATGGCTGTCGTTATGTAGTGATTGCCGAACTTCGATTGTACTTTACATTTAGGAAAGTTATGTCTATGTAACATGCGTCATTGATATACACCTATTTCAGAAATCGTTGTCGCACCAAAAGCCTCAAGCTACAAGCCAAGACCGCAGAGAACGCCGGTACTTTTAGCTGTAATTAGTTTATTCATGGTGCATTTTCATTTATTGAGTTCACAAATTGTTCCAAGCAAGTTTCTCTGCTTGAGATGATAATATTAGTGGAGAGCTATAGCCACTTGCATGAACCAAGAATAAATAAATTCGGTAATCAAAAGTACCGATGTTCTCTGGAGCCTTGACTTGTTACTTGAGGCTCTTGGTGCGACAACGATTTTCGAAATAGGTGTATATGATACTGAGAGTTATGCAGAATTTATGTACTTTCCTAGGAGAGCCTATTTTACTTTCGTTTTGGAGGGAGAAAAAAAAGGAAAATAGACTCTGCTTGCAACGAAGAATTTATGTAACTCAATAAAAAGATGCAACCGTTTTGGTATTATGCGAGACGGGAAGCGTGATAGGCGTCTAGAAATCGTTCAACTTCCGTATATAAAGGAGATTGTGGAAGAGTCTGTAATCAGACGGTACATTCTGTGTAGGTTATATAACATAACATGTTACCACCCGTGAAGCCAGTGTAGCTTCCTCTACCACTGCATGTACATGAGAAAGCTTTCTGGCCAGAACCATTGACTCCTATTTCTTGTTCTACTGTATCTGCTATATTGGATGAACATGATGTGTGCAGGATTTTTTTTCCCTGTAAAAGAAATTTTAATTCAAAAGAATGCTTAACACTAGCTCTTGAAAAGAACTCTGTGGGAAGACTTCATTATTTATCTATTTTACATTTATATTCGACACACTGTACATTCTCTACTGACTACGTACATTTAATATTAAGTAGTATGCACTAAATTCTCACATCAGATGTTGATTTTACGAAAAATCCTTATGTCAAGAGAAAGAACAACACATCAAACAATTTCTGTTTGAATATATATAAGACATCTCCAAACTCTTAATGGAAAATGTCTAGCCCAAGCTTGCATCAATTCATAATTGATTTCCATTCCTGCATGTATACAATTGACTTACCGCATTCTCAATAACGCTTACAGAACTTAGAGCATTTCCATCGGCTAATATCCCAGTACTTCCCCGTCTGATCACTAAACATTGTGAAAGATCCGCTCCAGACGAGGCATCAATCTATTTTATTTGTAAATGGAAATATTAATTACTAACGTTAGACGTTTCTAGTCTCTTGTGACTTTTTTCCTAAACCAGATGAAACTGCAGCTTTTTGAAAATAGAAATATGTAAATGGCTGATCTTAGAGTATGGATGTTGAACGGTGACCACGTGTTTCATGACATTCATTCAGCTGATTGATGTCAATCTTTGCACCTTGGTGTCTGTATATTTCGCACAAAATATCGAGATATTCTGCTAAAGTTTTCCTTATATGCATGTCAAACTATATGGATTGCAAGCTATCAAGAGGTGCTATCTGGTATACAACTTAACCCTTTGATAAATATATACATACCTTTGCTATTAAAGTGTCATTGATGTTGGTAATGGTGTTTGATAGAGACGCGTCTGCTGCTTTTAGAATTGTTGTAGTAGTTTGTAACTAGTTCCAAACAGAAACGGGATGTTAGAATTTAAAATTTTCGCGGTCTACAGCAAAAAAGGAATATGAGCAAAAGAAAAAAAGATACAGATTGAGGGAGGGACGCAAAAAGTATGCATTATAGATAATGGGCAGAAATTAAAATGGGAGATCTGCGTACTAACTAGCACCTCCCTACTAAATGGGATAGGTTCTTAAGGCGATAATACACTAAAGAGAGGTAAGGTTGTTTGCTTACTGGAAAATGCAAGTGACCTCAAGCATGGCAAAGTAAATAATGAAAATTATACTGGATACTCGGATATGTACCCGACAAGACAGGAGCGATTAAACACTGGAATGTTAAAGATATAGAGGCCAGAAGAAGAAAATATAAGATTTTACCTCTGAACTTAACGTGTTGTTCACTGTCTGAAGATTCCCCAAGATAGTGGAATCACTTGCTTTCAGTTGGTAAATAGTATCGTTTAACTATAAAGAAATTAAGACATCAAATAATATTTCGTACAAAATGCAGAAACCATGCACATGATCAGTACATACTTTACTACCACAATTCTAAATTGAAAGTACCTTTGAAACATCGTTCTGTTCCTTCACTTCTTGTGCTGCTAGTCGTGTAGTGATGGTGGCGTCATCTGCTTTGCTCATGTCTATGGTGTCATTGATGGTTTTCTGCAGAAGGTTGACATCGTTCTGTTCCTTGGCTTCTTGTGCTGCTAGTCGTGTAGTGATGGTGGTGTCATCTGCTTTGCTCATGTCTATGGTGTCATTGATGGCCTTCTGCAGAAGGTTGACATCGTTCTGTTCCTTCGCTTCTTGTGCTGCTAGTCGTGTAGTGATGGTGGTGTCATCTGCTTTGCTCATGTCTATGGTGTCATTGATGGCCTTCTGCAGAAGGTTGACATCGTTCTGTTCCTTCGCTTCTTGTGCTGCTAGTCGTGTAGTAATGGTGGTGTCATCTGCTTTGCTCATGTCTATGGTGTCATTGATGGCCTTCTGCAAAAGGTTGACATCGTTCTGTTCCTTCGCTTCTTGTGCTGCTAGTCGTGTAGTTATTATGGTATCGTCTGCTTTGCTCATGTCTATGGTGTCATTGATGGCCTTCTGCAGATTGTCTCTCGTTTGATTTAGAGTTGTATAAAGAAAGTTGACATCGTTCTGTTCCTTAGTCTCTTGTGCTGCTAGTCGTGTAGTAATGGTGGTGTCATCTGCTTTGCTCATGTCTATGGTGTCATTGATGGCCTTCTGTAGAAGGTTGACATCGTTCTGTTCCTTCGCTTCTTGTGCTGCTAGTCGTGTAGTTATTATGGTATCGTCTGCTTTGCTCATGTCTATGGTGTCATTGATGGCCTTCTGCAGATTGTCTCTCGTTTGATTTAGAGTTGTATAAAGAAGATTGACATCGTTCTGTTCCTTAGCCTCTTGTGCTGCTAGTCGTGTAGTAATGGTGGTGTCATCTGCTTTGCTCATGTCTATGGTGTCATTGATGGCCTTCTGCAGAAGGTTGACATCGTTCTGTTCCTTCGTCTCTTGTGCTGCTAGTCGTGTAGTAATGGTGGTATCGTCTGATTTGCTCATGTCTATAGTGTCATTGATGGCCTTCTGCAGATTGTCTCTCGTTTGATTTAGAGTTGCATAAAGAAGATTGACATCGTTCTGTTCCTTCGTCTCTTGTGCTGCTAGTCGTGTAGTAATGGTGGTATCATCTGCTTTGCTCATGTCTATAGTGTCATTGATGGCCTTCTGCAGATTGTCTCTCGTTTGATTTAGAGTTGTATAAAGAAGATTGACATCGTTCTGTTCCTTCGTCTCTTGTGCTGCTAGTCGTGTAGTAATGGTGGTATCGTCTGCTTTGCTCATGTCTATAGTGTCATTGATGGCCTTCTGCAGATTGTCTCTCGTTTGATTTAGAGTTGTATAAAGAAGATTGACATCGTTCTGTTCCTTCGCTTCTTGTGCCGCTAGTCGTGTAGTGATGGTGGTGTCATCTGCTTTGCTCATGTCTATGGTGTCATTGATGGCCTTCTGTAGAAGGTTGACATCGTTCTGTTCCTTCACCTCTTGTGCCGCTAGTCGTGTAGTGATGGTGGTGTCATCTGCTTTGCTCATGTCTATGGAATCATTGATGGCCTTCTGTAGAAGGTTGATATCGTTCTGTTCCTTCACCTCTTGTGCCGCTAGTCGTGTAGTAATGGTGGTATCGTCTGCTTTGCTCATGTCTATGGTGTCATTGATGGCCTTCTGCAGATGGTCTCTCGTTTGATTTAGATTTGTATAAAGAAAGTTGACATCGTTCTGTTCCTTCGCTTCTTGTGCTGCTGGTCGTGTAGTGATGGTGGTGTCATCTGCTTTGCTAATATCTATGGTGTCATTGATTGCCTTCTGCAAACGGTTAACGTCATAATCTTCTTTGTCCTCTTGTGCTTTTATTCTTTCTCTTGTCGTTACATTTGCCTGCTGCAGTTCTTCAATTTTCTTCCGAAGGTCTATAATCATGTCATAAAGCTGTTTATTTGAAAGCTGAAAACCAACTTGTGGATCCACACCTGTGGATTATACAGTCATAGTTACTGATGTGTTACAGCAATATCCATGAACTAAAATTGATATGATTGACTTATGTAACCAAGTCAAGTGCATTCTACAAATAGATTTTCGTACGTTGGACAGCAGACTTCGTGTGTTTATAATTTTCCTTATAATTTTTAAACTATTTCTTTTGGCACAAACAACATTTGGCACCGCTACCCATGCATAAAACTTGAAATGCTCGCAAGGCAACGATGCGATTATTAATTTGTTCAGTTCATTCAACTAGCAATTTTAAGAGAAGATCCGTATAGCTCATTGTTCATATTTAAGACTGCTACCGTCCTTCCGACACTTCACTGTAATTAGTCTTGTAACATGGATACACAGAGGATTTTACTAAATTGCAAGAAAGAGCACAAAGTACTAGCTTTCTTCTCTTTTTAGTGAAAGAAAATTGCATTTGCTGCTAAATTTGCCGCTTCATTTTGTTTCTTTTTTCAAAACTTCTTTTTATTTGTCCAAAAAAATAAAATAAAATAAAATAAAAGAAGAAGAAGAAGAAGAAGAAAGAAAATTAAAAGAAACAACAATGTGAAGTTCATGCACAAACTATTCCGCCCTTCAGTGAAAACACTTAGCTTGTTATGCCATTATATAAAAGCCGATGACGACATAAAAGCACTATAGTTATTTGACAGCCCTTATTGTTTCATTGTTTTTAAGCGGTGTCATCTTGCAGATATCAATTCAAGAACGAATTTATAAACTGGCAAATTTTGAAATTACCACATGGAAGACCAAGTAATTGCTAACAATTTGATCTTTAGCTTTTCTTGAATTTCTTATTTTTATTTCTTATTCTTTTATACAGCTATATGCGGGAGCGTGTTATATTGTAATTAGTATTCTAATTGAAAAATGATAATGAATTGAATAGGCCCTTTGCAGCTAGTGGTCACGTGCTTGGATACCGCTTAGCAACACAAAACTGGAGAGCAAGCCTTCCAGTAAACAAAAGTTGTAATAGGTCAAGCACGCGTGGTTTTATACGATAGTTTCATCGTTCAAAACGCTTAATCCTTTTGCCCTATCTACAAACACAGTAAGATAATCTTAAATTCTCTCCTTTGGACTCGATTTTTGGTTCGAAGTAACGATATTCTTCGCGTTATCGCGAAAAAATTGTCACCGCCGGCCCGCTCGACGGCTGAAAAACATGGCGACTTCGCAAGGTATGTACTTCAAAACTCTCCTTTTTTTTGGTTTCTTTTCAATTATTGGACTTCTAAAATCTCTAAAATAACAGTTTAGATTGTGAATGGTGATCGATTGTAATTGGACGGCATTTTAATGGACGATTTGTTTATTTTTTGTGAGAGTGATTCCACGTCTAAAGTCAAGACTAACCCATGTTTACATATATTCGCTGTAGATGTTAGAACTCCCGACGAGCCATCACATACCAAGAAAAATTCTTCGTACCATTGTTGTGTTCCCTTGTGTAACGGAGATTCTCGATATCATCCTGATTTAAAGTTTCACCGCTTACCAGGCCGTGCAAGGGATGAGCAATTGAAAAAGGAATGGCTGGTGAAGATACGAAGAGATGTGGGCCCACACTTCAAGGTATATAGGAATCTAACAATATCAATGCACAATACGAATTGCCTGTGGATCTTTAAAAAACTGTAATGAAGATAAAAATAGTTGAATACAGTTACATTGTTATTAAAAGGACATTTGATTTATAATAGGTTAACAAAAGTACCAGAGTGTGCTCAAAACACTTCACTGAGGAAGATTACAATCCTCCCACTGATTCTGGACGTCAGTTGCTAAAAAGAGAAGCTGTACCATCAATCTTTGACTGGTCAACCAAATCCAAAGCAAGAAGAAAGATAATTCGACAAGTAGATAGGTAATGAATATCACATATTTCTACTTCAATACATTTCATTTAGACTTGACTGATGGAATTGTACTTGATGTTTATTTTGGTTTAAACCAAAATAATTTTATAATTTTAATAATTTAGTCTTTTATAATTTTTTATTTAGTGTGAACTGAGTGTGAACTGAGTGTCATCATAATTTCAAAACCTTTTTACAGAGACACTCAGACAGATGAAAGTGATGACAATGAAGATAATAGTCCCAGCACTTCTACAACCTTCAGCATGGATGACCTACAAGCACAAGTCCAGTCACTCAGAGCACAGTTCCAAGATGCACAAAAGCAACTTGAACAAAGTAGAAATGAAACTGCAGCTGCCCTCACTGAAATAAAAAGGGTTAAAGTTGAAGCTGCAAAAGAAATTGAGGACATTAAGAGGCAAGCTGCAGAACAATTAGCACTTAATAAATTTGGGCTTGAGAGATTTGGCACAGACAATGAGATCATAAGATTTTATACAGGTTTCCCATCCTATTTACATATTCAGTTCTTTTTTAAGTTTTTGCAGCCATGTGCTGCACAAATGACATATTGTTATGCCTCTGGAGAAAGAGAAAGTAGACCAGACTCAAGAAATATGCTTCTTGTGGATGAATTGTTTATGTTTTGTGTACGCCTCAAACTAGGTCTATTCGGACAGGATTTAGCTCATAGGTTCCGAATACATAAATCGTCAGTTTGCAGGAAATTGATCACATGGACTAATTTTTTGTATTTTCTTCTTGGTAGTCAAGTGATCTGGCCTTCAAGGCAAGATGTTGATAGGTTTATGCCAGAAGGTTTTAAAAAGCTTTATGCAAGCACACGTCATTTTAGATTGTACAGAGATTTTTGTTCAAACACCTACCTCCCTACTACTTCAGTCGCAGCTTTATTCTAGTTATAAGAGTAATACTACACTCAAGGGTTTGATAGGCATTACCCCTAATGGAGCTATTAGCTTCGTTTCTAGCCTTTACACAGGGGGGATTAGTGATAAGGAAATCACAAGGTGCAGCGGCATTCTAGATTTGTTAGAACCTGGTGATTCAGTCATGGCAGACAAAGGGTTTGACATTGAAGATTTACTTAGGGAGAAGCGGGTAGAGTTAAATATTCCTCCGTTTCTTGAAAGTCAGGAACAATTCTCTGCCGCAGATGTTCAAAAAACAAAGACACTAGCAAGTCTTAGAATTCATGTCGAGAGGGCAATAAGAAGAGTCAAAGAGTACCACTTTTTTGATTCAGATGTGCCATTGTCCACTTTAGGTTCAGTCAATCAGTTATATACTGTAGCCTGCCTCCTTACAAATTTTCAAGGCCCACTTATTTTATCCAATGGTAATAATGAGGCATAGTGTCTGTAAGAAGTTGGTGAATGTATGATTAATGTGGCTTACATAACCCATTAGATAATCTTTAATGCAGGTTGGTTTATCATGTGTCTTGGATTGCTTTTTGTAACTATTTCAATTTGTTTGTAAATGAAAACTCAAAAAAAAAAACTAATGAACAAACACAAAATCTAAATAGCACAAATAAATATAATACTAATATGATATAAATATAATAAAAAATAAATTAAGAATTTAATTAAGATTTTTTTTCTAATCTAAAATATCCTTCAATGTTTTTTCCTCAGTTTTTAAATTTCAGTTATTAGATTAACGGCCGTCGAGACTCTAGTCGGCAAACTGAGAGACATCAATCTTCGCGGGTCGAAACAACGACAATAGCAGTTCTACCCATCCACTGGCAGCAACAGGTGTACGACGACCTCATTCGCGACGAAGCTCTCGGTGTCATTGCCTTGAAGGCCAGATCACTTGACTACCAAGAAGAAAATACAAAAAATTAGTCCATGTGATCAATTTCCTGCAAACTGACGATTTATGTATTCGGAACCTATGAGCTAAATCCTGTCCGAATAGACCTAGTTTGAGGCGTACACAAAACATAAACAATTCATCCACAAGAAGCATATTTCTTGAGTCTGGTCTACTTTCTCTTTCTCCAGAGGCATAACAATATGTCATTTGTGCAGCACATGGCTGCAAAAACTTAAAAAAGAACTGAATATGTAAATAGGATGGGAAACCTGTATAAAATCTTATGATCTCATTGTCTGTGCCAAATCTCTCAAGCCCAAATTTATTAAGTGCTAATTGTTCTGCAGCTTGCCTCTTAATGTCCTCAATTTCTTTTGCAGCTTCAACTTTAACCCTTTTTATTTCAGTGAGGGCAGCTGCAGTTTCATTTCTACTTTGTTCAAGTTGCTTTTGTGCATCTTGGAACTGTGCTCTGAGTGACTGGACTTGTGCTTGTAGGTCATCCATGCTGAAGGTTGTAGAAGTGCTGGGACTATTATCTTCATTGTCATCACTTTCATCTGTCTGAGTGTCTCTGTAAAAAGGTTTTGAAATTATGATGACACTCAGTTCACACTCAGTTCACACTAAATAAAAAATTATAAAAGACTAAATTATTAAAATTATAAAATTATTTTGGTTTAAACCAAAATAAACATCAAGTACAATTCCATCAGTCAAGTCTAAATGAAATGTATTGAAGTAGAAATATGTGATATTCATTACCTATCTACTTGTCGAATTATCTTTCTTCTTGCTTTGGATTTGGTTGACCAGTCAAAGATTGATGGTACAGCTTCTCTTTTTAGCAACTGACGTCCAGAATCAGTGGGAGGATTGTAATCTTCCTCAGTGAAGTGTTTTGAGCACACTCTGGTACTTTTGTTAACCTATTATAAATCAAATGTCCTTTTAATAACAATGTAACTGTATTCAACTATTTTTATCTTCATTACAGTTTTTTAAAGATCCACAGGCAATTCGTATTGTGCATTGATATTGTTAGATTCCTATATACCTTGAAGTGTGGGCCCACATCTCTTCGTATCTTCACCAGCCATTCCTTTTTCAATTGCTCATCCCTTGCACGGCCTGGTAAGCGGTGAAACTTTAAATCAGGATGATATCGAGAATCTCCGTTACACAAGGGAACACAACAATGGTACGAAGAATTTTTCTTGGTATGTGATGGCTCGTCGGGAGTTCTAACATCTACAGCGAATATATGTAAACATGGGTTAGTCTTGACTTTAGACGTGGAATCACTCTCACAAAAAATAAACAAATCGTCCATTAAAATGCCGTCCAATTACAATCGATCACCATTCACAATCTAAACTGTTATTTTAGAGATTTTAGAAGTCCAATAATTGAAAAGAAACCAAAAAAAAGGAGAGTTTTGAAGTACATACCTTGCGAAGTCGCCATGTTTTTCAGCCGTCGAGCGGGCCGGCGGTGACAATTTTTTCGCGATAACGCGAAGAATATCGTTACTTCGAACCAAAAATCGAGTCCAAAGGAGAGAATTTAAGATTATCTTACTGTGTTTGTAGATAGGGCAAAAGGATTAAGCGTTTTGAACGATGAAACTATCGTATAAAACCACGCGTGCTTGACCTATTACAACTTTTGTTTACTGGAAGGCTTGCTCTCCAGTTTTGTGTTGCTAAGCGGTATCCAAGCACGTGACCACTAGCTGCAAAGGGCCTATTAATTGAATTCAGTAAATACTAAGCTCTGATACTCAGAAAATCAGCCTTTGCACCTTTGATTATTCAGTATATTCGACGTATGCATTCTCTCTATTAACTATTAACAATGTTATTCGTGCTTTGTTTGTTGGCGTCTGTATATGTGCACATGTGCTTATAAAATTGATAAGATGCACATTTGTTTTGTTAGCAATTTACAAAATCCTCTGATTGATTCAAATACAGTTTAGAAAACTAAATATGTTTATAATGAATAGTGTAAAGTCATAAGGTGTCTTTCCGTTTAATTGTCGATAAGTTTGTGATCAAAAAAATCTGTAAATAATTAGATGTCCAACTAAATGATGTTAAAACAAGTCAAGTGTAACATAACACATGTATCGTACCTTCTTGTTGATTTGAACTCCCATCGCTAATGTTTATCGTACCCGTAACAAGTAGCAAACACAAAACCATAGCCGTAGCTGACACCAAAACCACCAAAAACAAGATAAACTTGGCAATCCCCGACAGTCCTGATGCCTGTTTTTCAGCCGGTTCCGCAATGCCGAAAGATTGCATAGAGTTCTTTCTCAAAGTATTTCTGTTTTCTTCTAAAACTTTACCAGCTGCAACGTGAACTGGATCTTCAAAGAAGTCTTCACCAAATATGGGATTCTTGATAATCCCTTCTTCGTGGCCAAACGAGCTCATGGTTAAACAATTATCCCAACTGAGAGAAGTCCATTTCCTTCGCGAAAGAGCCGTTGTCGTCTTTTCACATGGTTGCACTTTGACAAAAAATACTCTTGGTGAACTATTTTAAAATTGTTTAATTGACCTAATTCTGACGATCACAAGATGTTTGCGCCGTCATTCTGATCTAATGAGATAGTACAAGCTATATATCCCAATCTTTCTTAATCGACTTTTTGAGCCTATATGACAGAAAAAATCGTTAAAAAATATTTGGAGCTATTTTTTTTAGAAATAATTTAAGCTAATACTCCAATAACGATGTTTTAATTTAAAGGTATGCGAGTAAATAATTGATAGTGACGTTAATATTAAGTGGAATGCAACAGATAAGTAGTGCAATTTAGTTGTGGGATACGGCTGAAAAAGTCGACCTTCATTGGCAAAAGATCCCATCGTCAGTCTTTTATTTATATTTATATTTTATTTTATCTTTTTTTAAATTTTGCACGATGAAAGGACATCATACTTGAAGTAAAATAAGCAAATAAAAAATGGGTGTCCCCGACTTCGTTTAGCCGTCAGAATAGGTGGAAGCTCACCATTTTTACGGTAAAAACACGCGATCAAGGTAAACATGAAAAGCTGGCAAAAATTAGTTATATTTTATTAAAAAATTTAAATTGGTCGTCCCCATTTTTCACAGAACACTTGAAAATAACCAAATAACTTGTTTAAAACGAAATTTCTGTTAAAAATTAGAAATATCAAATGTTATTGTGCTATAAGTGTGGATTTGAAGCATTCGCGTAACGTGAAATTCTACTCCAATTATACACAAAATACGTAGTTTCGATTTGATCCCATCGTCAGATTTTTAAAAATTTTTCTCTAAAAATAAGTATTACTGAGTACTTTCAAAAACGAAATAAAAAGGGTGTGCCCGACTTCTATTTAGAGCTATAAGAGACTAAAGACGTTTTTATAATATTTTGCTTATCAAAACATTGGAATGACGTCATCACGATGAACGTGCGCTCACTAAATTCATGCGTAGAAAGGATGCGCGCAAACAATGCCCATGAACGTCCTTAAGATAAGGGGGCACTTCTCGCTATTTACTCTCTGGTCGTCAGTGACATTTCTTCTCATCTCTTCTTCCTAGATCTCTTTCACTGGTTTTCAGTGATGTTGTTGTTCCCTTCTGCATTACCAAGATTGGGAACAATGTGGCACGAATTATTTAGCTGATCTCTCCTTTGACTGATAAGATATGATCTTGGAAAACTCTCAGTTTTCATTGTCAGTTCATGATAGAAATTGTCCCCTACTGAAAATTTGTCAAGTAGAAACAGGATTTGCTCTTTTTTTTTCTTTTCTGCTAGTGGAATAAGATCAATTTTTTGGTGATTCCCTGTCTCTTCTCTGCAGAGTTGCTGTTTCATCCAGAGCTGATGTAATGCACATTTTCCAGATTTCACTTCTTTTAGTGTCAGGCTTTCTAGCTCGACCCCAAATGCTTTTGAAAACCAAAGAGCTAAGTTGGCCCTGCTCATTAAAGCACTTAAAGTTCTTGTTTTATTTTTAGCTTCAGAAATATATTTTGTCCGTCAGAGAAACAGGGAAAAGAAACTATCCGAATTGGACCACTTTTAGGTAAGTTATTTACTCACAACCTAGCCAAAATATTCACATGATACTTGTGTAAACAACTGGAAGTTTAAGGTAATTCCCTTGAAAGAAATTTTGCCAATAACTTTGTCCTGAAACTTTGCATGGACAATAATTATGTTATGGACATTTAAAAACTGCAATAAAAAGATGGGGTCACCATTCTCGTTTTTTCGCTAGTTGCTCTCGAAATATGTCAATTTATGGGTTTTTTAGTGAAATGCGGTAGCAACCGGAAGCCGTAAACAAGAACCTTAATTCAAAGTACTTTCATTTAACAAAACGTACTTATAACTCGAAGTTTACTAGATAATCTACACTATTAAATCCATCAAAGTCATTGGATGACTATGATTCTTGAACTATTAGTGAAAAATGCAGGTATGAACGTCCAAAAATTGCACATGTCAACTATTCTCATCGAAATATTTCAAAATCTGTCCAATAAACTTTCCTTCATATTTTGATATATAATGGCGAGCATCGCAGTTATCAAAAATCTGAAATAAAAAATGGGAGTCACAATTCTCGTTTTTGATTTATCTTGAAAAAACATATCAAAATAGTCGAAAACTGACACTTTTCCGAGTGGAGCTTGGGGCGAGTCAGATAAAAATCGAAATTTCTCTACTCATAAAAGAGAAAAAAGGGAAAATTGGTTTTGAACATGTTTCTTATTTAGTTTCCGAAAGAAAAAAGCCTAAAATTTGGTAGTTACATGCTTTAAGTTGCATGCGCAGAAAAATGCGCAGTGCAAAACAAGGGAATTACCTTAAATACGTTTTGCCAAACGAATTTAAGCTATTTTTTGGCGTTAACTTCATAGAATTGTTGGCTATTTATGGAATTTTGAAGGTGGATGTACAGCTGTTCTCCATTTAGTGGGAGGAGTATTTTGGCAAATAACTTGGGAATTCTCTCCTTACTTACAGTTATTGAGAGACAGTGATATGCATTGAAAATCACATACTTTGGAGACGTTTTGCCGAAATGTTTTCATTCGAGACAACAGAGTTACACCACTTCGCGAAGCTGTGGCATGTGTTCACATTTCTAGACGTGCAGACCAAGGGAAACTCATTCGTAGGTACGTAAAGAATTCAATTTTATTATTTATTAAAGACGCCATATTGATAGTTGTAGACAACCGATTACGGCGCATGCTTGGCGGCCATGTTGATAACATTCTTGCCCATGACCTTTCTATCAGAGAAAGCTTTCTCGCCTCTACTCAGGCTTTTCCCTTTAATAATTGTACGCTTCGCTATACACGACGGAAACATTGAATGTAGACTAAAGCACTAGAACGCTTTTTTCCCCCAGACAAAAAAACACAAGAAAACGTCGATAAATTCATTGAAAGCATACTTATTGCCTTTATCATTCCATTATCATCTTATTTGATTTATTATTTTTAACTTCCATTCCTCAATACGGGCCGGCAGCCATGTTGGAAGGCAGGAAAATAAAAATCAATATAATATACATATAAGAAAGCATTCTGTTCCGCCAAGATGTCAATCTGTCATCCAAAATGGCTGCCGTCACGTCTGTGATGATACAGAACTTCGATTGTTCATTCTGATCCATTTAGGAAAACTTGTGTCTTTTAAATAGAATATTTGTATGATACTATATAATACAGACTTATGCAGAACATATGTTATTAATTGATGTAATGCACGCTATTGTGCGAAAATGGAAATGGAGAGTGATTAGGAAACTAAGGGGCATTCCGTGTAGGTTATATAACATAACATGTCACCACCCGTAGAGCCAGTGTAGCCGCTTCCTCTACCACTGCATGTACATGAGAAAGTTTTCTGGCCAGAACCATTGACTGCTACGTCTTGTTCTACTGTATCTGCTATATTGGATGAACATGAGGTGTGTAGGATCTTTTTCCCCTGCAGTAAGAGAAATTTTAATTTAAAAAAGTAATTAAAAAAGCTCCTGAAAAGGAGGATGTTTTAGGGTAACCGTTTGAAATAATGTTTTCCTGTCCTCGTTTAACAATTTCATTGCCAAATATCTGTTAATGTTGTGATTTTCACATCTTGACCGGCTCGTACTTTATTGACGGATCAATAATTTAGTTTACTTCAAAGGATGATGTATTTGACACACGCACTTTGTATTTCCTTGCACAACTATAAGGCATGACATGTCGATTTTTACGGCGATCAGAATCAGATCAGAATTTTTGGAGAAAACCAAAATTTTTCCATTCCTATTTAATAAGAGTTAATTACCGAGAACGGAGGCAGTAAGCCATATAAATCAGTCCCGAGGAAAGCAGGCCCGAGGGATGTATAGGCTTATTGCCAACGTTCGAGGTAATTAAGTATTTCATTTATCAATTGAGAAGGTTTTCTATCAAAGGTTGCTCATTATAAATGCGAACGATCTATATATAGTTATTAACCGGGTTATAACAAAAATAAAGCCTTGTGAATAACAAAGAAAACCGTGTCAATTGAGAAATAACATGATTTACTTACCGCTTCCTCAAGCACGTTTACAACTTTAGAAGAACTCGCATTAACAGCCTCTGGAGCGCTAGCACTTCTGATCACCACACATTGTGAAAGATTTCCAACTCCTGGATCTCCTGGTGGACCCTGGACTCCATTAATACCGTTGGCACCAGCTGGACCTGGAGGTCCAGGCATCTTTGAGACAGCATCGATCTATTTTATTTGAAAATGGAAATATTTATGAAAAGTATTAGACGTTTCTGGTCTATTGTGATTCTTTTTACTAAGCCAGTTATGTACTGCAAGTTTTTGAAATATAAATGTAAGTGGTGATCTTGATGTATGGAAGGTGGACAGTGAGGATTTCATGAGAATCATTTAACTGATTGATGTCAATCTTTGCACCTTGGTGTCTGTCAATCTCGCACAAGATATCAAGATATTCTGCTAAAGTTTTCCTTGTATGTATGTCAAACTATATGGATTGCAAGCTAACAAGAGGTGCTATCTGGTATACAACTCGACCCTTTGATAAATATTTAACAATTATTCGCCGAAGGCAAAGTGAATATTGGGAAATATTTACCGAGACGCGAGCCTTCGAGCGGCGAGGTAAATATTCCCCGATATTCACTGAGCTTGAGGCGAATAATTGTTTTAGTATTTTTAACAGAAGTGAATTTAGTTAATAACGGAGAGAGGTTTTTTTGTCTTTTAAAATTTTATTTACCTTTGTAAGCGGCACAAATTGGCAAACGAACGTGCGCGTGCGCGAGTTATATTCACCTGTAGGTGAATATAGCAGCATAAACGTAAATTGTGGCCAATGAGCGCGCCAGATTTGTTATATTCACTTGTGTAAAAATAGTAAGCATGTATATACCTTTGCTGTTAAAGTGTCATTGATGTTGGTGATGGTGCTTGATAGAGACGTGTCTGCTGCCTGTAGAATTGTTGTGGTAGCTTGTAACTAGTTAAACAAAAACAGAATCTGGATGTTAGAATTTTTACAACTTTTGTATGCTGTCTATAGCAAAAAAAAAAAAAAAAAGGAATATGAACAAAGAAAGATATCATGAGATTTGGGGAGGGATGCAAAAAGTATCCATCATAGAAAACGGACAGATATTAAAATGGGAAGTTCTTAGGGCAATAATACAATAAAAAGAGGCAAGGTTGTTTGCTTGCTTACTGGTAAATGCAAGTGACCTCAAGCATGGCAATGCAAATGAATGACAATTATATACTTTTTTCTATTGGATACTCTGATATGAACCCGAAAAGACAGGACCGTTTATTCACTGGCAAGTTAAAGATCAAGGCAAGTTGAAGAAGAAAAGCATGTAAGATTTTACCTCAGAACTTAACGTGTTGTTCACTGTCTGGAGATTCAACAAGATGGTGGTATGAGTTGCTTTCAGTTGGTTAAGAGTATCGTTTAACTATATATAAAGAAATTAAGACATCAAATAATATTTTGTACAATTGAATATAATGCAGTAACCATGTGCATTCTCAGTACATACTATACTACCACAAATCTAAACTAAAAATACCTTTGAAATATCGTTCTGTTCCTTCACTTCTTGAGCTGCTAGTCTTGTACTAATGGTGGTGTCACCTGCTTTGCTCATGTCTATGGTGTAATTGATGGCCTTCTGCAGAAAGTTGGCGTCAGCCAGTTCCTTGGCCTCTTGTGCTGCTAGTCTTGTAGTAATGGTGGTGTCATCTGCTTTGCTCATGTCTATGGTGTCATTGATGGCCTTCTGCAGAAGGTTGACATCGTTCTGTTCCTTCGTTTCTTGTGCTGCTAGTCGTGTAGTAATGGTGGTGTCATCTGCTTTGCTCATGTCTATGGTGTCATTGATGGCCTTCTGCAGAAGGTTGACGTCAGCCAGTTCCTTCGCCTCTTGTGCTGCTAGTCGTGTAGTGATGGTGATGTCATCTGCTTTGCTTATGTCTATGGTGTCATTGATGGCCTTCTGCAGAAGGTTGACATCGTTCTGTTCCTTCGTCTCTTGTGCTGCTAGTCGTGTAGTAATGGTGGTGTCATCTGCTTTGCTCATGTCTATGGTGTCATTGATGGCTTTCTGCAGAAGGTCGACGTCAGCCAGTTCCTTCGCCTCTTGTGCTGCTAGTCGTGTAGTGATGGTGGTGTCATCTGCTTTGCTCATGTCTATGGTGTCATTGATGGCCTTCTGCAGAAGGTTGACATCGTTCTGTTCCTTCGTCTCTTGTGCTGCTAGTCTTGTAGTAATGGTGGTGTCATCTGCTTTACTCATGTCTATGGTGTCATTGATGGCCTTCTGCAGAAGGTTGACATCGTTCTGTTCCTTCGTTTCTTGTGCTGCTAGTCGTGTAGTAATGGTGGTGTCATCTGCTTTGCTCATGTCTATGGTGTCATTGATGGCCTTCTGCAGAAGGTTGACGTCAGCCAGTTCCTTCGCCTCTTGTGCTGCTAGTCGTGTAGTGATGGTGATGTCATCTGCTTTGCTTATGTCTATGGTGTCATTGATGGCCTTCTGCAGAAGGTTGACATCGTTCTGTTCCTTCGTCTCTTGTGCTGCTAGTCGTGTAGTAATGGTGGTGTCATCTGCTTTGCTCATGTCTATGGTGTCATTGATGGCTTTCTGCAGAAGGTCGACGTCAGCCAGTTCCTTCGCCTCTTGTGCTGCTAGTCGTGTAGTGATGGTGGTGTCATCTGCTTTGCTCATGTCTATGGTGTCATTGATGGCCTTCTGCAGAAGGTTGACATCGTTCTGTTCCTTCGCTTCTTGTGCCGCTAGTCGTGTAGTTATTATGGTATCGTCTGCTTTGCTCATGTCTATGGTGTCATTGATGGCCTTCTGCAGATTTTCTCTCGTTTGATTTAGAGTTGTATAAAGAAGGTTGACATCGTTCTGTTCCTTCGCTTCTTGTGCCGCTAGTCGTGTAGTGATGGTGGTGTCATCTGCTATGCTCATGTCTATGGTGTCATTGATGGCCTTCTGCAGAAGGTTGACATCGTTCTGTTCCTTCGTCTCTTGTGCTGCTAGTCGTGTAGTAATGGTGGTGTCATCTGCTTTGCTCATGTCTATGGTGTCATTGATGGCCCTCTGCAGAAGGTCGACGTCAGCCAGTTCCTTGGCCTCTTGTGCTGCTAGTCGTGTAGTGATGGTGGTGTCATCTGCTTTGCTCATGTCTATCGTGTCATTGATGGCCTTTTGTAGAAGGTTGACATCATTCTGTTCCTTCGCTTCTTGTGCTGCTAGTCGTGTAGTGATGGTGGTGTCGTCTGCTTTGCTCATGTCTATGGTGTCATTGATAGCCTTCTGCAGAAGGTTGACATCGTTCTGTTCCTTCGCTTCTTGTGCCGCTAGTCGTGTAGTTATTATGGTATCGTCTGCTTTGCTCATGTCTATGGTGTCATTGATGGCCTTCTGCAGATTTTCTCTCGTTTGATTTAGAGTTGTATAAAGAAGGTTGACATCGTTCTGTTCCTTCGCTTCTTGTGCCGCTAGTCGTGTAGTGATGGTGGTGTCATCTGCTATGCTCATGTCTATGGTGTCATTGATGGCCTTCTGTAGAAGGTTGACATCATTCTGTTCCTTCACCTCTTGTGCTGCTAGTCGTGTAGTGATGGTGGTGTCGTCTGCTTTGCTCATGTCTATGGTGTCATTGATGGCCTTCTGTAGAAGGTTGATATCGTTCTGTTCCTTTGCCTCTTGTGCTGCTAGTCGTGTAGTGATGGTGGTGTCATCTGCTTTGCTCATGTCTATGGTATCATTGATGGCCTTCTGCAGATTGTCTCTCGTTTGATTTAGAGTTGTATAAAGAAGATTGACATCGTTCTGTTCCTTGGCCTCTTGTGCTGCTAGTCGTGTAGTGATAGTGTTGTCATCTGCTTTGCTCATATCTATGGTGTCATTGATTGCCTTCTGCAAACGGGTGACGTCATAGTCTTCTTTAGTTTCTTGTGCTCTTATTCTTTCACTGGTCGTTACATTTGCCTTTTGCAGTTCTTCAATCTTCTTCCGAAGGTCTAAAATCATGTCATAAAGCTGTTTATTTGAAAGCTGAAAACCAACTTGTGGTTCCACACCTGTGGATTATACATTCAGTCATATTTCCTGAAGCATTTGTTACATCAATATCTATTAACTAAAATTTTTATGACTGATATGTAACTTAATGTCACGTAGGGAAAGTGGGGGAGAGATAATTTCCCTACGGACACAAAGATTTCCTCTATGCCAGACTCTCTTTAGTATAGGTTTATTTGGCTTTCTTGTACAACGTAGAGGTTGCTGACTTGACTACCTAACAGAGAACAGATTATACTAAAAATATTTTAAAGTTACAAATAGGATAATTCTGAACAAGAGATCAGAAGAAGGCTTAGGAAGTGATTGTTTGTACAGCAAACAACCCTGCTCTTTTCCAGTAGGCATGTACAAAATTGTACATGACCAAAACCTGTTTTCACTGGAAAAGTACAGTAGATTAATTTGCAGCTGCTTTTTACTACAAAATGTACTTCCTAATTAAAACTGAAAGGCCTTGTCAAACATCCTTGATCCTATGGTTAATGAACAAGTCATTATGAATGACTTACCATTGGTCAATGAAAGAATGTCTATTGACAAGTCATTAAAATAAGGAGATTTCAAGTACATTTGTTATTTAATAAAGAAAATTTAGCAAAAAAGTTACTATTTCCAGAATGTTTTTCTCTAATATTTTCCCTTAATAATATTTTCTCCTTCTACATTAGTCAAGTACATACTACGTATATATTATGTATATCTAATCAACGCTTATAGCCCACTGTAATCAACACTTCTACCCTCCTTCCGACGAATCACCTTCATAAGTCTTGCAACATGGATGCACGAATGATTTCAAATTGCAAGAAAGAACAAAAATTCACTGACTTGCTTTTTTCTCTTTTCTTAGTGCTAGAAATTGCATTGCCGGTGTAAAATTTATTTTGTTTCTTTTCTTATTTTGATAATTAAAACTATTTTTTTGGAAATATTTGTGCCAAATGTCTGAAGACTCATTCCGCCCTTAAAACATGTAGCTTGTTATACCATTCTCGTACCCCGGCAAAGCTAGCTTCTCAGTTTTCTAACAAAAAAGTCGATGACGGCACATAAAAAACACTATAGTTTGACAGCCCTCAAAAATCAACCACACCCTAAATCCATTGTTTGATGTAGGTTCTTAAATTCGGCGTAAAACCCAGATTCTTAAAGCCGGGAGCGGAATGGATATCAACAGGGGAGAGCGGGGCTGAATTATAAACCCGAGATAGGTTTTAATTACTTTTCCTTATACTTGCCCGATAGAACGCAAGGTATGAAAACAATACTATTTTGATTTCTATCGGAACAATAGAGTGCAAACCCGGATATATCGTAAACCAGTTCAAACGCACGGGCTCGGTTTTGCATTAGAATTCAAGACCTCGCCCTAGCGCTTGAACCTTTATTTATTGTTTCATTGTTTTTAAGCAGTGTCATTTTGCAGATATCTGTTGCATGAACATTATATAGTACGATATTAGTAATACTGAAAAGGCTATATACAAAAATGAATTGCTCAACTAAACCAATGAATTTTTTAAGAATCGCAAGACTATTTATTAGGGCATTTTTTTCAAGATGATTAGCAAGGCCTAGTATTATGAAAAATTCACATTAAACTAACATTCTTTGTTTTTTGTTTCAAAACAAAAACAAAAAAACTTATTCAAATTAATACTAGAGACCTGAATGTCCAACTAAATGATATTTAAAACAAGTCAAGTGTAATATAACATATGTACCGTACCTTCTTGTTGATTCAAATTCCCATCTCTAATGTTTATCGTACCCGTAACAAGTAGCAAACACAAAACCATAGCCGTAACTGACACCAAAACCACCAAAAACAAGATAAACTTGGCAATCCCCGACAGTCCTGATGCCTGTTTTTCAGCCGGTTCCGCAATGCCGAAAGATTGCATAGAGTTCTTTCTCAAAGTATTTCTGTTTTCTTCTAAAACTTTACCAGCTGCAACGTGAACTGGATCTTCAAAGAAGACTTCAAAAAATGTGGGATTCTTGATAATCCCTTCTTCGTGGCCAAACGAGCTCATGGTTAAACAATTATCCCAACTGAGAGAAGTCCATTTCCTTCGCGAAAGAGCCGTTGTCGTCTTTTCACATGGTTGCACTTTGACAAAAAATACTCTTGGTGAACTATTTTAAAATTGTTTAATTGACCTAGTTCTTGCATTGTCCTTAAATATAATAACACCCATAAATGTAACGGATGTTTGCGCCGTCACTCTGGTCAGTCGAACGTGATAGTACAAGCCAAGAGAATATGTTCATATTCTCTTGTACAAGCTCCATATCCCAATCTTTCTAAATCGACTTTTTAAGCCTATGTAATATAGAAGATTGAGGAAATATCCTTAAAAAAAGTTTTTTGAGCTATTTTTAAGAAATTATTTAAGCCAATACTCCAATAATGATGTTTTAATTTAGAAATATACGAGTAAATATAACTGGTTGGAATGCAACAGATAAGTAGTGCGATAAAGGCCGGTTTAGACGATACGATTTTCGCCTACAACTATCGCATACAACACGCTCGCGTCTGTCGTAGGCGAGTTGTAGGCTTGATTTACACGCTACGACTCGAGTTGTAGGATGGCGCAAGCGTGTTGTATACGATAGTTGTAGGCGAAAATCGCACCGTCTAAAACGGCCTTAATAGTCGCTTGCTTTACTAACCTACTGATTTTATTACTAATCCTGTTGCATATATCGTTTCATTAAGCACATTTCTATCTACGGTGTACTGGATTTTCATTTATTCTAAAGTGAATAAATCAGCGGTGATGCCCAATTTTCCCGCCATTAATTTAGCCTCAGGCAGGTGCTCACAGGCATCTATCACTAACGTGCGTGCGCATCTCGGATGAGAAGGAGGAAGCAGGAAGCAGGAAGCAGGAAGAACAAATTGGAGGTTTGTGCTCATATAACTCTTTTAAAAACCCTTAACTAGTATTTCTATAAACCCAGTGAAGGACTCGAAAGCTTGTTTCGAATTTAGGGGCATTTTTTAAAGGTTTTTTTGGAAGAAATATCAATGCTAAGACTTTAAAAGGCTCCCCTGTCGAGTCTTCTTTGAATTATAATTTTTGAAATGATTTTTTTTATTCAATGCGTCTTTCCCCGAAAAAGAAGAAGGAAAATAAGGATTTTGATGTTTTCCATTATTTAAGACAGTTGGAACTTTTGAAGCCGTAGTTACTAGTTAAAGTTGTCAGGTTGAATTTTTTACGGTAGTTGGTTGAAATCCTTCCTATCCCCACTAATGACGTTCAGTCCATGAATGTTAACAATACTTTATTTTACTGCATTTATGTTCGTTTACATTTTGATGTTATTTCATAGTCATCAGAAATATAAAACTAGAACCTAAAGACCTTCTATTTGGTTATTATTTCCTATAAATATACCAATCAAATTATGTATTAAAATATTCGCTCAGCAAATTTATTTGATTACTTCAAAATTCTAAAACCCTAAAAAGAAAACTAATGGAAAACCAAAAATCTTATTCTATTTACATATAAACAGTGATTTTTAGTAGAGAGCAAACAATTAATCCGTCAAACACTGTTTACTAAATAGTACAAAATAGTGCTAATTAAACAATAGAAAACAATAGCATTTGCATAAAATTGCACTATTTAGTATCATTAAAGTTTCACGGTTATATTGTTTGCACTCTAAGAGAAACCCTCAAAACTTGACTTAGCTCAGAGCTTTATTTATCAAAATAATGATAATACTTTATTTGCTCAGCAAACAGTCTCAGGTCATGAATTTATTTATCACTAGTATCTATAGTATTTTATAGTATTTATAATATGATACAGTATGTACCAGTGCACCTATATACTTATATATCTATTCCACAGATATTAAAGACAACTTTAGCATAAGATTTAACTCATTTGATCTCAGAAATATAATTGCATTGATCAATATATTTTGTAATCAATAAGCAAGTCGTTTTGATATGCTTTTGCATTATTTGCTAAACAAACACAGTAGTATCCCCTGCAGCCATTTATAGTGTCCTCCCTAAAATATACTGGGAATATAGTATGAGCACAAAACACCTGCAAGGGAGAGTACAAACACATTGCCCTCCTTATAGTTTGTTTAGCAAACCAACACTCCTTGTGGACTGTGCAATATATGGATTTTTGATGAAATTTACCTTTCCAAACTTCATACTAATGAAATAGGTTATCTGGATTTGGTAACAAAATGATAGGCTCTTACATAATTTATTCCCAAATTCAGTCTTTATTTGAACTTTGAATAGGCAAAAAAGTACAGTGCACAGATTTAACTACTCTCTACCAACAAGTTTTGACAAACATCATAGTTAATAGAGGGGAATGGTTATGAAACCTATTGTTATAGGTCTTTGTTCGCTTTTGAGGTTGAACCGGTATTGACAGTGCACAATGTTTGATTTATGCTCATCCGAAATTGCAAAATAAGTAAACATAAACTTTGTCTATGGGATTGTTGTAAGGAATATTCAAATGTCTCTTATAAATCTTTAAGGATTTTGAACTAGCAGTCAAAAGAAAGATTTTTGTCTGTTCACTCAGTGATTGCCAACAATAGTAAAACAATGGTAAAACAAAGGATTGTGCAATGTCACACTTGAAAAAAGTGAACAAAGATCTATAACAATAGGTTTCATAACCATTCCCCTCTATTAACTATGCAAACACACAACACCTCATTTCACTTCAAAAACTTTACTTTGAATACTAATAAATAAAGTTTTTGAAAGAGCTATTTTTTTGGCCTTAAACATGAGATTAGTAAAATCCAGAATGTGCACTTTTAATTTAATATTTTTTATAATTTAATGTTTATTGTCATCACTGACAATCCTAATTTGCGATCACTTAATATGTACAATTTTTTGACTGTGAAGTTCCTCACCTAATGTAACAGAAACATATATGTATTATAAATTATATATACCTAAAATGATAAATAGATTGTCTAAAGAAAACCTAATCTTAACATTTCTAAATTTAATACTTTTACGAAAACAACAACAGAAGAAGTTATTTTTTTGAATATTGTGAGGCTTGAAAATGGATTAAAATTGTCATGAATTATTTGAATAGGAAAAAAGTCTTCTTATTATGTTCTAAAATAAACTTTATATTACATTTACGTGGTATTTGGACAAAGCCAATAGTGAAGAAAACACATCACCTTGTTCTCTGATTTTCTAGGGTTATCTGGATCTTGCTGAGGAGGAAAGAGTGTAGACTCACCCTTGCAAGTGCACTCATAGTTGGGATTACCACCATCTGGGGGAATATATACTTCCAGATTGTATTCTTTTGCTCCAATAGTAGAACAGAATGGTCCAATGATAACATAACCCTGTAGAAGGCATTAGATGAACTGAGGGTTAGAATTCTTTTAAGAATAATTCCTAAGCAAAAACCTTTCAAAATTAGATCTTGAAATTTATTAAAAAAAAAAAAAAAAATTCATTGTTCCTCCTCAGATAATAGTGAACTAATCATATTGCAGCAGTTTTTCCAGTGCAATTAGTCCCACAAACAATTTCACATTCTCTGTTTTAAAGAGTACTACAGGAATTAGGAGGCATTTTTCCTTAAGTTAAAGGACAGCAAACGATAGAAACAACTCATAATCAAACTTCCACAATAAGAATTTTAAATTTTGAGATACTGTATTCTAGCTAATTTGTTGAGCTTGTGGGACATTAAGCAACTGTAACTATGGGGAGCAGAACATGTGAAATGGCAGTGAAACACCTGTGAAATTTGGGAACATGTGAAACGGAACATGTGAAATGTCATGATTGAAAACTTGAAACATGTGAAATTTTGAAACATGTGAAATCTGACATGTGAAATTTTGAATCATTTTTTTCACATGCATGTGAAATACAAAGAAATTTTCAAAGCCATGTAATGAAAACCGTATGAAACTTTTAATATATGTTGACATTTTATATAACTATACTAGCTGTTCCATACAATTATTACAAAATTCTTACCTTAAAGTGGTAAATAGAATATTATTCTTCCTTTTCGTCATAATCAAAAGTGGGTTATTGTATATAAAAATATCTAGTACTACTACCATATTCTTAAAACAAATGTATAATAATTTATCTAACCTTGAGAAATGCATCGATGATCCTCAAGGTTAGATAATATACATCTGCTGATTTGATAAGACACTTTACAAGACTACACATCTAACCTTGAGGAATCGATGAATACATTTATACTACATCTCCAACATGTTTTTAATACTTCTCTAAACATCCTAAATTATACCTTTCAATAAATCATATCGATTAAAGAACGAGATCTACATTACGATCTAAATTGATAGACGCCATGTTGGCATGACTAACCGAGCCGGACTGGTGTAAAGTTTTGACCATATTTGGATAGGATTGCCATATTTGAAAATCCTTGCTTGCTCTGATTGGCTGATTCAACAGTTCAAATTTAGGCGGACTTTTCATTCAGTTATTTGTAATCGTTCTTTGTGGTAAAGCATGGATGGTTCATGGATAATTGTGCTTTTAAATAGCCTAAAATCCCCTGAGAAAAACAGGGAACAACGAACTAGTATATGATACTTCATAACCTGAGGGTAATCTTGTATAGATCAACGAATTTCCAAGAGATTTTGCTGAGGTAAGCGATCAAAATGTCCTCTGTTACAAACCGATTTTTACATCAATGAAGTGACAATCTAGGTGGCTATATTTAGGTCAAAATCCTAGCATTTTCTTAAATCTGCTATTCATGGAAAGTTGTATTGAGATTGGAACCTGTTTCTTTTATATAATGTAACTAATTTACCCTTCGAATTTGTAGGTCTTAACTCCTGTAAATCTAACCTAACTGATGATGAAGTGCTGTATTTATAAATCATTAGCACGAGATGTCAATATTGCCTTGTAGTTTATAGAAAATTTGGTGTAATTAAAGCTTATTTATAAATTTCTTAGTTAAAAACTACCTGTATTAGATCAACTAATTCAGATATCTAAATTTAAGGAGTTTACATCACATGCACAGTATTTTCAAATCTAAAGATAAAATAATTTCACATTCTTTTCCATGTGAAATAAAATTGTATTACAACATGTAAATTTGTTTTTCACATGTTTTACCATGTGAAATGGATTTATATGGATTCGGTTTTCAAACGATTTTCACATGTTTTACCATGTGAAATGAATTTATATGGATTCAGTTTTCACAGGATTTTCACATGTTTTTAGCATGTGAAATGGATTTATATTGAAAAAGTGGATTTGGTTTTCACAGGTTATTTCACATGTTAAGGATGTGAAAAGGAGGAACCCATTTCACAGGGTTTTCACATGTTTTTTCACATCAACATGTGAAAAAAAATATGTGAAAATCCTGTGAAAGTTTTCACAGGTGTTTCACTGCCATTTCACATGTTCTGCTCCCCATAGTTAACTATGAGGAGCAGAAACATAAATTACAGAGAGGACATTTAAACTGCAAACACAAGTTTTTTTAGGTTGTTTCCTGTGAACTTTCTACTGTTTCAAACCCTATCATATGAAGTATTCAGTTCAAATACAATAAGAGATCAAAATATATCTTATTTCCAATAATTGGCAAGTCCCTTTTGCAGTGAGGACTTCAATTTTTTTGTCAGTTAAAAAAATGTATACAGTAAAAAATTATCCCTGTAGCCAATCAATTATTGATTGGCTACAGGGATAATTTTTTACTGTATACATTTTTTTAACCGACAAAAAAATTGAAGTCCTCACTGCAAAAGGGACTTGCTAAAGTCTGACTACATTTTAACCACATAAAGGATAAGAGAAATGAGAACTTTAAAACTATCAGTGAAACTTACATCTGGCTGATGTTTACTAACTGTTACACTTGTTGCATCTCCTTGCAAGTGTGTCACTCCTTTCTCCTTGCTATAGGTGCACAGACTAAAGTTGCCTGGTCCAGGGGGCCCTTGTGAGCCATTTAGACCTTGAGCTCCTACAGGGCCTTGAGGCCCAATAGGACCTTTTGGTCCCTGAGGTCCTTGTTTAACAATGGATCCAATTATCCCAGGTAGTCCTTGTGGACCTTTCATCTTTTCAACAGCTTCAATCTGAAATTTAATAAAATGAAAAGCTTTGTTACATATCTGTTCAGGGGTAGTACTTACATTGTATTATGACATTTATGTGCTGCATCGTAAAGAAAGTAGATCTACATTTACCTTGATATTTAGACTACGGTTGACTGCCATAAGTTGTGATATGATTCCATTATCAGCTGCATGAAGCTTATCGCTTGCTACAGCAAGCTATGACAACAAAACAAAAAAATAGACAGGAAATGTTAATTTATTTTTGCAACTATTATACCAGAATGTACAGGGTAGATTTAAGGTAATTACTGTAGTTTTTCACTGCAAATCCCTACTGCGGTAAATATTCAGACTTTGATATACATAACATTGAAATAATAAGAATTAGTCATTAATTAGTGGCAAAACTTCTCTTTTCTGTTTTGAGGCTGCATTTCGTACTTTAGCTAGGTGCAGCATGAAAACAAACAGTAATGACCAGTGAACATGAACAAAGTTACAGCTGTCATATTGGAATTTCAACAAAGTTCTAGGTTCAGACTTTGAAATATTTTCAAAAATGTACTGCAGAAACTGCTTTGTGTCTGATATTGGGTTACAACTGATGCTGGAAAAATTAATTTTTGGAATAGTTATGACTTTATTAATAACTGTGCAAAAAATCTGATTGGCTTTACTTCTACACAATTACCTTCTTTTGTTACCATTTATTCATCTTATTTTACTAAAAATCATCCTCTCTTGTTCGCTCATTAAGTCCATAATTTGCAAAGTCAGTTCTATACTTTTGCCCAAAATTATATATCGTTTAATAGGACCATAAAAAGTTCAGATGTGGGAGTTTTCACCCCCCTTCCAACAACAAGTATTGTTTTGCACGTAGTACATTATTGATAGAACTAAATCAATTCTCACCACCAAATCCAACCTCTGCTTACAGCCCACATCAAGTCTATATACTGTAAGTTTATGGATAATAAGACTCACTTTTGAATTAACATATCTTTGAAGCTCCAAGATTGAAAGAGATCTATTTGCTAGGAGAAATGGAATGGTTTCATTGGCTCTTTGCTCCTTCTGAAAGAAAAAATAAATAGCATTTAGGCCTGTACTTAAAAGTGTTTTATCTATATCAATATTACAATATCTAAATAATAAATCTGAACCTTCCAAAACCTCAAAGTTATATCACATTTAACTCAGTATAAATTCTTTTAGCCCACTAAAGTTTAATTATTATTTATAAATTATTTTTCATTTATTACATGTGATAAAAGATATTTACGACTTACCAATAACATCTCCATTCTACTCAGATTGGACTTTAAACTGGTGATGGCCTCTTGCAATGGTTTCTCTGAAAAGACATTTTTACAAATGAATAAAATTACTCAGATAAGTAAAACACAGCTAAAATATGTATTTAGTGGGACCGGGTATTTGTTGAGCTACACGCTTCTTGTTATATGCTTTTTGAGGTTGCCCACTCGACCACACCCAAATTTGGCATTGTCATGCAGTGTGCACAAATCAATGTCAACAGCTAGAATATTTGCTTAAATAGTTTGATAGGATTTGCAGGCTTCTCTCATAAGTTTGAAGCAAAAGAAAAACAGGCAAATTTCAAAAGTTTGACTGTTATTTATTCATTAGAGTGTAACTCAAACTATGAAAGATCTCTTCCTGCAGTTGAGTTACGAGCCTATCATGTAACTCAAACTCACACAACTTTCTTAATGACATAGAGATACGTGCACTGCGTGACAACGTCAAATTTAGGCATGGTTGTGTGTAATTTGAAAAGCGCATAACTTGAAGCGCATAACTCGATGAATACCTGTCCTTGCATTTAGTGACACAAGTGAAAAAAATCTGCTCATGCTGTAAGTCAAAAATATGTAAATATAAATAGGACTTTCAATTATGCCTGATGGATTGGACTTTACAAAATACCAAAACTTAGGTGTTCATACTTGAAACTTTAAGGCTAATTCTTTTATATTGTTTGTTAATTTAGTATCTTGGTCTCGCAAATGTTTTTGTATACTCAGAGAAAACAAACATTTGTTTTCTCACTCGAACTCTTCCAAATTCTTTGAAAACATTCTGAAATACACACATGCACAAACGTTTTTCATTAGTGTCATATTTTGTAAGATCGGTTTTTAAGTACAATCCCTACCATAAATTCAAAATTGATTGTGTAGTCCCAGAAAATATCCATACCCCACACATGGAGGAAATTGAAAATTCTGGAGGCAAGGGATCAGAAAAGTATTACAGAGTTTGTATGGAAGAAAATTGGAAGCTGCTGGAGGTCGGGGGGGTCCATTTACAAATTCCCTCTGTGGTGGGGGATGGATATTTTCTTGTAACTACACAATCATGAAAAGGACAAATTTATATATGATATGTCTATGTAAAGTATAGAGGTTTTTAACTCCTAGAGTACAAACACTAAAAGTGTGCAACACTTTGCACTATTTAGTAGTAAATAGTGCTAATTAAACAATAGGAAACAATAGGATTAGCATAATTTAGCAATATTTAGTGGTACTTATGTTACACATCTATAGTGTTTGTACTCTAAGATAGTAAAATAAATAAATAATAAAATAATAAAATTAGGAAGGTTAGTAGCTCCTATTTCCATCCCCCCCCCCCCCCCCCCCCCTGGTGTATAAGACTATGCTACGATTACATATTGAATACTTTTTGTTTCACAGGTTAAGTAAAATCACTCAAACGCTTAGGTTTTTTTTAAATTCAATGACCATCCCAACAGGAAGGCAAAGAATGCAATTTTTTTTGTTCTATTTTTCCATTGTTATTTCCAGTACTAAAAGTATGATCACTATTTATACTCATTATATATCGTATTCTCACTTTGTTCCAAGGAATGCTTTATATTTTATATACTTATTTACATTAATCTCCAACCAATTGTATAATAAATTCTAAAGCATGCTTTATGATAAGGCATTGTCGTACAATAGAAATGACAACAATGCGCCCAAACTGAATAGCTCTAGCAATTTGATACTTCTTGGGTTTAAATACACTTCCTATCATGCAGTCTCGAATATATTCTGTGCCAATCAAACCACGAGTAGTACAATCCTTCTCAGGGTGGTATTGACAAATTTTTGATTTTTTTCATCTGAAAGTGGTAGAGGGAGCTAGTATTTCCACCACGAAGCAGTGGCGTCAGTAAAACACTCATGCATCTCAAGTTCATTCATTCTAGACTGAGTTCTAGAAATGGAGAATGTTGCTAGAATTACGTAAATCGACAAGCATTTTGGTTCCATCAACAAAGCTTGCTAGACTCGCACTTAACTTCCCTTGAAGACATTTTTTCCATTTTTTTTCCATTGACAGTATATTAAACTGTAGAAGATAATATAATATAATATAGATAATATAATAATAATAATATAATAAGATAATATAGGTAAGTTACATACTCTCATCTTTACAGTATATTAAACTATTGTGCTAATATGGCGCGTGGAATGGTGTGTAATGCAATGCACTGAAGTAACGCAATTGACAACAAATATTCAATTACATCGCAATGACAATTTTGAACCATTCCGAGCGCCATATGCTAAAGACTAATTCCTTTTCATCCTTCTCTATAATTTATTTCTAGTGATTATTTGTACAGTAGTCTATGGGGTACAATATTAATTATTTGAAATACATTTCTTATGAAAACTATATAAAAATCTGATATTTTTGATTAAAATTTAGGTGTGTCGCTTTCAAGCCTTGCCAACACAACCAGATTTTTAAAAATTATAAAAGCTTACTACTTCTCTTTACTAATAAATATTTGATAATTTGAAAATCAAAAGACATCAGCCGAATTTTATTTAAAAACCGACACCCTAGGTAATGTTTCACTTCACTGGCGTTTCCATACGATTGAAATGAATGAGAAGCAGATAGATATACAGTAATATACCCGAGTAGTGGTACCTTATATTCGATCTGAAATGTCTTGAAAGAAACGGGAAGTTGTAAGCCTAAAACAAACGTGGTGTGCTTCCAAAACCGCGTGGTCTTACCTTTGCTGTCTGTTGTACCGTTCCCACAATGGCATTTCGGTCCAACCATACCAGCAATCATCAATATAACTAACACAGTCGCAGTCAACGATAGCAATAAAACAAGATATAATATAATTTGATGGCACACAGGTTCTCGTCGGGGATATGTGTAGCCCGTGTCGGAGTCGTCTGACGATCGAGACATAGATCGTACTCCACGTTTGACTTTGTTCAAAGATTGTAATGGTATAGACATTTCGTATAAGTCATTCGTCTTTTTCCTTGGACCAACATGTTCCCTAGTTAGTGATTGTTGTGCCAAGCGAGCGGGATCCTCATAGTGATGATTATTTGAAATGTCTTGGTTGTCTTTGTTAGTATACATTGGCGTTAGTAGCCTTTGACTGGATCTACTACTCGGATTTGGTACGAACTGTACTTCAGGTCTATTGATCCCATAGGAGAAACATTCTTGTTCGATAATAGCCGAATCTCGATTCATTTTCCTCAGATCAAACAGCGATTTGTTCTCGTACTCGCGCAGTTTCAATAATACTACAGATCGTGCCACCAGTCAAGAGTTCAGTAGTTTTACACCAGACGTCGCGCGAAAATCCAGGTAATGTGATTGGATGCTCAGTGTGTTACGATAACCGTCAATATATAATAGCTATGCTGTTTACTAATACAAATCTGTTGCCTCGAAATTTAATAAAAGCCTTCCACCAAATATATTGTATATCACAAGAAATTCCTATTCCAAGGTAAAGCCTGTATTTGTGTCACGTTCTGTTGCCAGTTGTAGTGACGTAACTTGGAAACCACTAGCTACCAAATTAGTAAAGCTAGTTTTAACTGCGAAACTAGATTATCATATTTAAATCATAGGCTTTTTTCGGTAAAAATCAAAAGTTTCGGTAGATGATATTTGCTTGGATATAATGATGAAATTTTATTGTATCAGACTAAGACACCTGAAGACAAACGACAACACACGAAGAGTCGACACGTACGCAGCCTCTTCCACCCACAACACTCCCCCTCCCACGTGACTGTACTTACGTACTACGAATATATTACTACCATTTTCGAGCTATCGTGAACGAAAAACATTTTACCGCGTTTGTTCAAGCGTTAAACCTGACACTTTGACTAGACGAGCGGCCGCCTTTGTCGCGTGGTTAATTAACGTTTCGACTGAACATATCAAGTTTGAAGAACACAACTAACATGTTTTCGTAACGCTTTACAAGGTTTTGAAACTTTTTATTAACGTTTTATTTTGTCACGAAATCACAAATACACTACATAAAATCGAAAAACCTATGCAAATAAAGTTCGGCTGGATCATTTTGTGGGTTTAGAATTTTTTATTATAAATGGCCAAATATTTATGATAATTTGACATTTTGAAAGGCGACAAGTTCAACTAAATCGGTCGCTGTGGTGTACAAATTCAATATGAATATCAACAAAGCAGGACGTTCTTACCAGCCAGGGAAATCACTTGATTACGATCTTCGAGAGGTTATAATTACAAAGTGTTTTGGCTACGGTGGTGATCCTTTATACAACTTTTTGCCTGTGTCTTTAAGCACAATTGCAGAAGAAGCCGGAGTTGCAAAAAACACCGTAAGGAAAGTTTGGAGTGAATTTTGTACAACCCGTACTGTTAATCCAAGAGCGAGGGGTGGTGATTTCTGCAGCAAGCTATCTGCGGGAGATCTGGAGTTGATAGAGGTTCTAAAGACTACTCGAGGGTCCATATCGCTCCGAGAGTTGCATGCTGTGCTAGATGATGTTGGCGATGTAACAGACATTTCCTTATCCGCGATCTCCAAGGCAATAAAATCTAAGTTGTTGTCAGGAAGAAAATATTCTAGAAAAAAAATAACGCATGTTGCGAGAGAGCGATTCACGAATGACAACATGGTCTATACACAGCTTTTTATAAATTATCTATCTGCTAAAGATCCACAGAAAATTAAATTCTTTGATGAGGCTGGTATAAAAACACCCGATGTTGGTACTCGTCTTTACGGTAATTCACCAGTTGGGCAACGCTGTGTGGAGATCGCGAAAAAAGTTGAATCACCAAATCAAACTCTTAATTTATTGATTTCTCTGAATGGTCCAGAGCACTACAATATAATCAATGGAGCTAGTAATACCATTGAATTCTGGAATTTTTTTGAAGAGGCAGCTATCGCAGGGAACATAACTACCGGAAGACCAGCCTTGGAGGTGGGAGATATTATTGTTATGGATAATTTAGCAGTTCACCATTACGAAGGCGGGGAAGTATTGGAAGAATACCTTGCTGACATGGGTATAGAACTGATTTATACCCCTAGTTATTCGCCAGATTTGAACCCAGTGGAGTTCTGTTTCAATAAAGTCAAAGGTTTGCTGAATGGAAGGCTGGTAGACAACGTGAAAAACGATTTAAAGCTAGCAGTCATGGAGGCAGTAGAAGACATTTCTAGCTCAGATGCTAGAAAATTTTATCTTTCAACATCATATATGTTTCCCAATGTTTAATACACTGAACATGACAGGAGCAAAACATCCTAAAGCAATGTTACTACCGGTTGAAATGAAATATTCTATTTTTAAATTAGTATATGATTACAAATCTAAACGCAAATGAAAACGTTGAAATTACAGTATATTATCGCAGAGACTAGTATGATAAAATTCACAATTACAAATAGCTTAAACCTGCATGCGTAAAACTTAGAAAGCATTCTGAAAGCATTCAGTTCATTCATTTGTAACGCAACTTCATTATGATAACAACAAGTCTTATAACAAATTTTCAATAAAAGTTCAAAGTTTCGATAATATTATAAACTCAGGTTTCAGGAATTCTTATTTGAGTTATGCATTTGTATGAAATCCTTTGTTCAGAGATAGCAATAAATGAGCTGTTTCTGTTACCGCACTTTCGTCCTCAGTTTCGTTAGGGTGAACGGAGCTTTGATCCCTTTGAAGAGAAGTAATTGTTGCAGACGTAGATCTGCTCTGTTGCTGCAACTGAGTGTGAGGATTAACATTTGAACACCTCTCAGAGGAGTAGAATCTAGGTGGTGGTGGAACATGTAGCAGCAGGTAGGGGGACTCGCGAAATCCGAGTTACTAAACATTGAATTTCACGGGTATTACCTGCGTCAAAGGCCCCTCTAAATGTATGCGTCCGCATCGGAAATAACCCGCGTTGCGCGATAATTCCTACCTGCTGCTGTGTTAAGGGTCGCAAACGAGGGTTAAAATATTTCTTAGATATAGATGGACGCTATCAGGAGCATTAGGAACAAAACTGTGCGCAAGCTGAGGACTCAGGTGTTGGATCGTTTGGATGCTGACTTCGCCTTCACGACTTTTATGGAGGGAGATACGGACGAGACCATGGATGAAGAAAGGGCTGAAAAAATAATCGACTTAATTCCTGAAGGCGATTACCGTTTAGAATTGACGTTTATAAAGTACCTAGATGGCGATTGGGTAATAGAAAGGGGTCGTAATCCTATCCGGGCGTCAGGTAAGCAAAACCTGTTTGTATTAAACAAGGATACGAGACCTGGTGCGATGGTGGGTATAGACGCGTTATTCTACGAAGTTGCTTATCCTGTTACTGTAGTTATCTACGGCGCGTATGAGATTGAAGAGCCAGACGTTAGGAAACTCAGGCCGATGAGACATCCCGGCAACTGCGTGGGTAAGTTGGTGAGGGAGTTCTTTGAGGATTCCTCTCGTGGTGGTAAGTTAACTCTGAAAAGAAGAGAAGCCATTAGGAAATGGGAAGATGTCACCCGCAGGGCAGGAGCCACGATAGACAACATTAAGAAATTAGAAACTGCCCTAGAAAGACGAATACACGTGAAAGACATAACAGACGGGTACATTTACCCAGGAACTCACAAATATGGAGGCAGAGGCGCTCCTATTATTATCTACCAACACAACGGACACGCTTGGAGAGAACTTCGGTTCCCCAAGAAGAAGGAGACAAAGGTCTACAAGGCCTCGCCATTGGCAGAGTTAATACATGAAAATTCCATTTGGCTGATTGATCCCGAAGAAAGCCAGTTTATGACGCAAGATGGTACTCTTTACCGCCCCGAAATCGAACATCTGCGCATCCAGAGCGCCTGCGAAACCCTTGGGGAAGACTTCTCAGACGAGGTCCTTAGCTCCCGCAGCTTAGACTTCTTAGCTGCCAAGAAGAGAAACGGCTGGAAACCTACCCCAAAAGAGTTCAAAGATATCTCCAAAGCGTGCGTAGAACACGGTCATGGAGGTCTTTGGAATATGGAGTACGACGAAGACGAATACGTCTCCTTAGACATGAAGCATTGCTATCCTGCGTCATTTAAAGGTCTTGGCGATTGTAAGGAATATTACGACCGCTACGGACACCCAGACTCGCAGTTCTTTCGCGTGTCTTTAGATGGCAGCTACGACGCGCCAGCAACAGGGTTCGTCAGATTAACGTCTTGGAAGTTGGCTAAAGACTCGCATCCCACAATTTACGCTTGGTATGGCAAGCATTTACAGGAGAAAGAATGGATACCCATACCGCTGCTAAAATTCCTTGAAGAGCGTAAACTCCTGAAATACACAGCGCATGAAGCCATACTTTGCCATAGTGCCTTCACTAAATGGTTACCAGAACACAACCCCACGGCCCGAATTGTCATAGGAAAATTCACCCAGGGCGCCAAAGAAGGCGAGAAACATATGCAAAGGCGCCTAATAACAGACGAAGGTGAGTTAAGTTTCCTCATCAAGCGTGCCCATGACCAAGGAACCATGGTTTCCGTGGAGAAGTGGGACTATTTCATAGAAGCCGAGCAAAAAGAACGCAAATGGAATGCTTTATGCTACTACCAAGATCATCGACCGCAATATTACCACCTCCGCGCCAGCATACTTGCCTACGCGCATATCAACCTTCTCGCAATGCTCCTGCGGTTTGACAAAGAAGATATCCCCCGCGTAGCCACGGATTCCTTATACGTAAAGCCTAGCGTGTTGGAAAAGATGAAGGAATTCTACACTGCCGATGAACTCGCAGAAAGTGGCCAATGGCGCGTCAAAGATGAGGAGATAAGGTCTTGGAGGGCACGTGTAGAATATCACGGCGAGCACACCCAGGGCACCGTAACGCCTACCAAAGAGCCTCTACCTTCAGTTGCCGACCCCATTTCCTACCAACGCTTCTCTTACCTCTACGGTACGGGAGGCAGCGGTAAGACGACGCGTGTGTTAGAACTCTTTCCTAAGATAAAGGTGCTAACGCCAACGCATCGTTTGGAAAGAGAACTCTGCGAAATGGGCCACGACGCACAGACCTACCACAGCTTCTTTCGTTGGAATGGCCAAAAGTGGGTACCGGAAGCTATTCACGACATACCACCAGTAATACTTTGGGACGAAATTAGAATTTAGAAATCCTTCAAGAATTCGTAGACTTCCTCCGCGGGAAATGTCAAGTAATATTTGCCGGAGATCCCTGCCAGCCTCCTCCAATAACCGGAGAAATGCCCCACGAATGGCTGAAAGATTTCGTAGACCACTCCGAAGAAATTAACACCGACTACCGCAGCAAGGATCAAGTAAGAAACCTGAAAGCGGAATTGAGGGGCCTCAGTGACGCCGAGCAATGCAAAACACTGCGCAAACGCGTACGAGCAAAGAAGTACGAGGACTTTCTATACGCCTGGCATCCTAAAGATCTGGTGCTAAGTAGTAAGCGCGCAGCACAGTTTCTCATACAGAAAGACCTCTTCAAAATACACCAAGAGCGCTTCCCTACACATCCCGTGCCCGTTTGTTATAAACCCCACGACACCCGCATGCAGCGCCGCGACGTCTGCGTACCCGGTACCGACATCCAACTGCAAAATGCGGTAACGCATGATAAAGCCTGGGTGCCCATAGAAAAGGTGGAAAAAATAACCTCCCATCCAGACTGGCGCTTGGGCTATTGTATGACAGTCCACAGCGCGCAAGGGCTTACCATAAAAGAAACCTTATGGATCATAGACCAGCGGCTGTGTTGGAGCAACCTTATCTACACCGCCGTAAGCCGCGTAGAATATGCCAAACAGTTAAAAAGAGCCTGGGGGCCGCAACTGCGTTACGACCGCACCCCAGAAGACATAGCAAAGGAGAACATTGCCAAGAAACTCCTTCGCTACAAAAGACACGACGAAGAGAAGGGTCATGTCTTTGACTTATGCGTGGACGACGTCTATAAGAAAGGGGCAAAGTGTGCCAAATGTAACATACCTCTACTATGGAGGTTTGACCCAAATGACGATCAGCAGTTCTCCGTGGATCGTATCAACAACAAGCGCGGGCATTGCAGAGGTAACGTAAGACTGACATGCCTAGAGTGTAATCGGGCGCGTGGAGCAGCACTACTCTGAGTCTTTGGGGACTATAAGCAGCTCTTCCTTGACGAATCCGTGACTTGGGCCATTTAGGTAATACAACACGGGTTGCCCTTCCTTGGTGACGGACTTCGAAATCTCATACGTTTCCAGGGACCAGTTAGGATCCGTGGCTCTCTTACTGCCACCTTCGAGTTCCCCCGGCTGATAGAGGTATCTGACCACTATGTCGCGGGGGAGCTTTTTTTCCTTCAGTCCGACCGCCCTCGAACTTCTGACGTAGGACTTGTGTTCCACGTGTTTCTTTTTCATAGCATCCTTGGGTCTCATTCCCGTAGCCCTGGCCGCCTCGTTGTTTAAAGCCGCGACGACCTGGGGGAGCCTCTGAGTCCATTCCCTGTTGCGTTTGGAGGGATCTTCCAGCTCTTTCCAATACTGGTACCCAAAGAGGCGCTCGGCCAGGCTCTTATTGAATCTTTCGACGATGCTCTGACCCCTGTGGTACTCTGCTTCAACTCTCCTAATCTTAGTGTCGTGGTCTTTCAGGGTCTTGGTAACCACGCCCATGAACTCCGTCCCCGCATCCACTTGCAGCAGCTTAGGCCATTTCAAGACGCGCTTATAAATCCTACCTAGGGCTTCTGCGACTTCCCCAGAATCCTTGCTGGTTATGGGTTCGGCGTCCTTGTATCTGCTTGCGATATCAACTACGGTCAAAGCGTACCTATAGGTCTTTCTTCTCACCTTGTCGTGCGGCAAGAAAAGCAAATCCGCCTGATGAACTACATTGGGGGCATTTACGGTGAAGCTGGGCCTGGGAATGTACTTGGGCACGGGAAGATAAACCTGCCAGAGGGTTTGTTTTCTTAGCCAGTTCTTAGCCGTTTCTTCTGATACCCTGGCCGCGGTCGCGAGTTTCTTGATGGCCGACGCTCCTCTCCAATAGCCTTCGGGCCCATAGTAAATCCTTTTGAGCTTGTCCTCAGTTCGACCCATTATATGAATTCCAAAACAAGATTGATCTTTCGTCCGTTGAAATCCACTGTCTCTCCGTCCACTTTGATGGTGATGTTTATGCTTTCTACCAAATGAGACAAGTCATAGCTCAAAGAAATGGGGGTGTATTCTACTGGGTCAAATGGATTACCTTTGGGCAGAAACTTGGACATAAGAGAAGACTTTTCTCCATTGTTGTAACTATGGACCAAATCGCAATAGACTTCGTAAGAGGATGCGACTTTCCATTTCACGGGTATGGCCGCGTTGGTAATTGCCTTGCCTGAGACACCTAGTAAAGATCCCAATGCATCAGCTTTTCCTAGGGTTACCGAGAAATTGTTAGGAAGATTATGTTTGAGGGTCATTTCGTGCGGCAATCCTGTGGTGAGCGTATAACCGCGCTTGGCGAGCTCCTTAGCAAGGGTGATTGGTGTGTAATGTCCATCGGGTAGCATTACGCCTTGGTAATTGTTAGACCCCTTATGCACGGTGACCATGCCATTAATTAAATTATACCAAGAATTGTACAAAGAGCAACTAACCAGCCTAACCTTACAGGCTTTGATGGGGGGATTCAAATAAGTGGTAAAGTTATTCCTGTCGCTTTCCAAAAAGACGATCATTATATTAGATACGCCAAAGCTACGCCTCCGGCCAGCCCTGCAACTCCTACAAATACCAACTCATTGTCTTTTTGTTTCTTAGAAGCCTGGTAGTAATTCTTGAACTGAGGCTTTCTTAACCTAAAGTCGGGGTGTGCTTGCGCATAGAGTTTAAAGGCGTAGTCCGTATTTTCAAAGTTCTTGTCTGCCTGCATCTTGTCTTGGTAGTTCTTGTCCAACCAATCCCTGTAAGCTTGTCTTTTTTCATTCCAAGCCGCCACGTCCCTTTGATATTTCTCCAGCGCTAAGTCGTGTCTCTTCCTCTCAGCGGCCAATTCTCCGCTATGATCGCCTCTGACTAATCTATCCAAATATTGATCGCCATAATTAGCTCCAGTAAATGCTAAAGCTGCAATAATTCCACCCGCGACCACGCTAGCCATTTATATTACAGGGGACAAGTCCCCTTCTAGAAGTAAGCTACGCTTACTGAGGAATGTACTTTTCCTTCCGTAGGTAATCCTTTACCATGATAGCCCCGCCTACGGCAGCGGTCATCTTAGCAAAATTAGCGAAGCTCTTGCTTGGGTCTTCAGTAAAGTCTTCTTTGAGCACTTTCTTACCTACCCAACCAATACCCGCAACAATGGAAGTAAGCATAGCTGCTTCTTCAACAGCTTTCAATAACGCGGTCGACATTAGGTTACAAAGCGAGAAGGTTATTCCGCATGGGAATGACCTTGCTATTCCATTACGGGTATTTTGCTTCTCTTAGGGGGCTCCTGTGCCACGTGCACGGGTTCTAATTCTACCTTTGGCTTTGCTGCCTTCCATTGTAAGTAAAGGCTACCTGCTGCTATGATGACTCCCAACGCGCCAATGACGTAGCCCGGATTAATAAAGGATTCCTCTTCTTTCTCTTCCACCTTTTCCTCTTTCTTTGCTTTGTTCTTCTTATTCATCTCTGCGAGCTCCTTTCCGGCAGCGACTCTGCCTGGAGATTTAGCCTTGGTAATCTTTTGCTCGGGTTCCTCCGCTTCCATTTATATCTAAGGACTTGAAGGACTTGATAAGTAACTTAATAGGACTTGACTAAGTACTTAAGAGCGCGTCTCCCTAAAAATCAAACAAAATCGAAAATTTGTGGCAAGGCTCAAAAACTCAAAATCGCTCAAACTTTCACCATTTGTAACCTATGGTTAGGTGAGAAATGCTATGGGGTTGGTTTGTAAAAATACTTTTTATTTTGCGAGAAATCCGTGAAAAACTGAAATTAGATGTGGACGTAAAAAAATCACCTTCAAAAACGTCCATATTCAACGGCCTCGTGTGACTCGGAAAAGAAACTTACAAACCTCTATTTTATACCATTGAAACACTCGACTGTTTGTGAATGTATTTCGTGAATTTCAGTTAAATTGGGATAATCTTTGCTTTGGAAAGAAGTCGTTAGAAAACGCTACCAAATTCAAAACGAAATATGGAGGTACACTACAAAATTTTTTTGTCCCACTGCCTTTTGCTCAAAATTCAAGAAATTTTAGAAATAAAACCCAAAAGGGTACTAGATTTTAAATATATAAAAATATTTCTGGGCAAATGCAAGCGCGCTCTGTAATCCAGTGCTGAGTTTGGCGTATTTTTAGGAATCGGTCATGAGTTCTAATATTGCGTGACAGGCCGCGACAGTACTGTCATTACTATTTACACTGTTATTTGCCGTGGTATTATTTAATTCCTTTCGAAGATCATGTAGAAACTTCCATTTGAGTTATATATCACCCAATGAATGAAAGACCTGCAAAATATATGGTAAAAAGTTACAGGTTATATCCAAAGTTTGAAACCAAATACTGGTATGCAAATTTAGCTGAGAAATTCCGTGAGACACTACTGGGAATTAAGCAGTTTAATATACTTTCCCCACTTGCTATGAAAGTTATGAAATGAAGATAATCGACGCAGGAATACATAATCTGTATTATTATAATCATTTTTATTTCCCCTAAACTTTAGCGGCATCCTTTGTTTGTGTTTATCAAAGATTGAAATCAACAAGTGTATGTTCATGATTGTGCTGCGGTTATTCATTTCAAGTATTCTAGGTGGAAGCTAGTCTTATTCTGCTGTTTTAGTTGGCGTAATTTTCATATCTTTTAAACTGAAATGGAAGTATCTTGTCGTTTTCAAAGTAGAACCGGTACTGCTTGTTCATTTGAGAGAAGGGATGTCGAAAAGAACATCGAGATTATTCCTCTTCGCGCCTGCTGTAAGGACATCAGTAATCATAAATGTCTGTGGACTTTTACTGGAGTAGATACAGAAACTGAGCTGATTTTAGCACGATCTGGTATTTTCAACGTTGGTGAGAGGGAGAAACTCTACGAAACAGGTACCATCTGCCCGCATCACAGATCAGAGCTTGGTTTAGGTTGGCGACGTAATTCCAACAAGTGTTCCGTCCCACAAGAAATATCGAAACACGAGAAAAGAAAAGGAGATCGCGGGATTTCTTTGTCGATATCTGAACAGATTTTGCAGAGGACGGGTGTGCTTGTTCAAGTTGGTTCAGGTAAACTTAGTTTGAAAACAAGTCACAACGCTTGCATTTTGGAATGCAGAGAACGACATCAGTAATTTATGATAATAAGCATACAGTTAATTATTGACAATATGGTTCTTGCTCTACATCTGACAAAGTTGTAAAAGTTTCAGCCACCTTTTATCTTGCTCTACGCTTTTGTTCTTTTTACGTGGAAATGTGCATATCACTGATTTCTGTAACTATTTCATATCCAAAGGTATTTGTAGGCATTGTAGAGAAAGTTTCAATGTGTGCAAAGAAACCCAAAGTGGTTGTTTATATGATCAGGGGGACTGCGACACACCCCGCAGCATACAAGCCCTTTCGAATGAGATTGGTTCTCTTAAATTGGTAAGTATACCATCTTTAAACATTTAGAAAGATAGAGAGAGATAAGTTTATTAAAAATATATAACGTTGCAGCTGTAATGTGTTGTTAAATCTACAAGTTTTTGTTTTTGGGGAACAAAAACTCGTGTCCGTCGAAGACTATAACGTCAAACATGACATGTAAGAACCAAAAAATCAAGGCGTAATATGTATTTATGCATGCACTGACGTCTGAGAAAAGGAGCATGGGGAACCTACCATGCATTTGTGTTAAAATTCCGGCGCCCTGTACCGAATACCCGGAGAAAAACTTGCCGCTAAAACATAGTTAAAGTTGCTCCTATTGAATAGCTAAAACTGTTGAAGTACGCCTCAGATTCCCCCTAACACCCGTATTCGCACTGTTAAATGTGCGTAAATCCACAGTCTCGCCGCTTTAATTCCTGCCCTGTCCCCGGGCGTCTGAGGACGGGGATTTTCACTAATGCTCTATATAATGGATTTTCGTCGTATGCCATCTCTTTATTGGATCGTTTGTATTATCTTGTTGTGATGCACACGGTGTGCCGAGAAAATAAAAGTGATTAGGGTGACAAACCTTCAAGTTTATTAATACACCCCTAACTTTAATAGGCTTCAGGACGAGTAATTCAGTCATCTGACTGAAATGTAACTGTTTTACCATTGTCATACCATTGTCATACCTGTCATACCATTGAAAATACCCTTAGGCCGAAGTGTTTGATGGGAGGGAGGCAGATGGCGTGCTGCTAAATAGAGCTAGTTCAAAAACGTTGAATACTGAATACTAGCACTGTATGTGTTCCAAGACCAAATGCATTATGGGTCACAGTAACATTGTCTAAAGTATGACCAATAATAATTGTTCATTTATTTATTTTTAGTTTGTGCATCCAATATGAAATATGAAACATAGCTGCATACGAATAGCAAATACCTGTATATTTACTTTTTATTTCAAATTAACGAGACCCCAAATATCATTTGCACTTGCAATGCGCTATACACCCTTCTCATAATGGCTGATGAACGCACGTAAACGAGGTCACCCAGTCATCTTGCAAGGTTGAGCCAAGCTGATCATTCAAAATAAAGGCTGTTAGCGCTAATTAAGATCAAAACAAATGTCATTTTTTCATACTTTTCTTCTTTAAAGTCATTTCATGTAATTTTATATCGATCTTTTATTGTGAAATAATGACTGGGTGACCTCGTTTTCATGCACTTGTCAGCCATTATGAGAAGGGTGTATTCAGTATGTATACAGTATTCAATATTTAACCTTTTTTGTTGCAGCTTTCCTTAGATTGACTGTACAATCATGCTAGCTTATGTTCGCAATTTCACGAAAGAAAATAGCTCACTGCAGTTTTCTACTGTCTTTGTATCGTTAAGGGAGAGAATGAGGAGGTGAAGCTTTCCACACCTACTTTATTGTCTTTGCCAGCAGAGACACCCATCAGTCTCTATAAGCCTTTAGAAAGTTCAGAAGAATCTGACAAGGAAACCGAACCATCCAGTAACAGCTGCCGATCTAAGTTAAATGCGTTTTTGTCCAGTAGAGATATAAGTCCTGTACGGAATCAGCTTAAGACCTCGTGGCAGTCTACTAAAGGACGAACAAGACGATATTATACACGGAAAGCACGGCAAGCAGTTCAAGCCGTTCTTGAGGAGATAGCACCAAGAGACGTGGAAAGCCTTTGGGATGCTATGAGCAGTTCAAGGAACGTAGCTCAAGAAATCCCATTAAATCAAGAAGACGATGTAGATTCTCTTTTATTAGATGCCTTGACTGAATGCTATAAGAACGCTAAACACTGGGGTACGCGTCGTCAAATACTTTCGATTATAGCTGACAAAGTCACCTTTAAGACACTTAAGCGGTGGATTCCAGACCTGACGCGCTATAGATTTAACATTGCTAGACATCATCGACTTCTTCATGGGCGTGGTGCTGCATTACCTGACACTGCTTGTACTAGAATGTATGTATCTACGGGACAGCTAAGCCACTTCATTGACTTTATCACAAGTGCACATATTGTACAGGACCTCCCATTCGGTGAAAGGAAGTTAAAGCTATCGTCCAGTGAAGAAATAGTTGTTCCCAATGTCATCAGGACTGTCATCCCGGCACAAATTATTCAGCAGTACGAATCGTTTTGTAGCGAAGAAGGCTTCAAGCCCATGCGACGTAGTACCCTCTACAGAATATTGGATGTGTGTTCTGCTTCAATAAGGAAATCTCTCCAAGGTTTAGATTATTTTGGAGCGCAGGGTGCCAGAGCGTTTGAAGACCTAGAGCAAGTTGTCGATTGCCTTGGAGATAGCAACGGACTGGGTTTGTCTTGGGCAAAGGCAAAGAAAGAGCAACTAAAGGAAGCCAAGAGATACCTGAAGGGTGATTACAAGGTATGTCAAGAAATATATTATAATACAAACTTTTCTAATAGCCTAGTTATCTGTAGATACTTTGGGTGGGGTTTGACAGAATAAGAACAAGCAATATTTTATTAATGTTTTCAAGAGTAATAAACTATGTATTTTATTGTGTTTCTAATTGAATAGTATGAGAATTATCTCGTCTCCTTGCGCAATTTCACTATTCTCTGACATTTGTTCATGCAGTCGTTTTTTTCTCCTTTGGGGTTCATCTTCTTGCCAACTTTTCCAAGGGTTCCAAAGATTCTATATAAGAAATTAAGGTTCTTTTATCTAATTTAAGGTTCACGTGTCCAAACGTTCCACGGTTCCAGACCACTGTCGTGTGTACGCTTTAAGTGATCCCAATGATAAGCATTACAAAGGAACGTGTGACCATACCCACAACGCAAGTTGCGATCGTTGTTCTCTTCTGGAGTCGGCCATTGCAGAGATTGAAGAGAATTTGAAAGTTGTCGATTGCTTGGAAGATGAAAGGCAAGAAATGTCCTTTCTGTTCTCACAGGCAAAGCAGGATATACATGCCTGGAAATCTCATCTTCTTCGCTCTATCAATCAGGATGAATGTAGACTGGACATACTCAGAGACCTGGATCATTCTTCAGTGTTATTAGTCTCTGACTGGGCGATGAAATATATTCCTCGTAAATTTCGCGAAAGTCAGTCGGATTGGTTCGCCAAACGAGGTATTTCGTGGCACCTAGCCGTAGCTATTAGAAAGAAGGATGGAGTGATGGAGATGATGACATTTGCGCATGTATTCGAGAAGTCTATTTCCCAAGATAGCTGCGCAGCACTGTCCGTTCTGAACGATGTATTCAGACAGCTCAAAGAAATAATGCCAGAACTAAAAAAAGTTCATCTGAGGCAGGACAATGCTGCCTGCTACCACAGTGCACAGACCCTTATTACCGTCCCTCAAGTCGCTAAATACAATGATGTAGAAATATCACGAATTGACTTTTCGGATCCACAGGGTGGAAAGGGCTCGTGTGACCGTAAGGCGGCCACGATTAAGTCACACATGGCGCGGTATTTAAATGCTGGACACGACCTTGAAACAGCTTTTCAAATGAAAGAGGCCATGGACTCGTCTGGCGGCGTGCAGGGGGTAAGTACAACAGTGTGTAGTCAACCTACAAACCGATTGAAGAAAGTCAACAAGTTGGAAAAAATCAGTTACATCAACAACATTCAGTTTAGCAAGACAGGACTCAAGGTTTGGAGAGCGTATAACATTGGCCCTGGGAACGAATTGCCTTGGAAGAAATTCGACGTACCTGATGAAGGGGAACTACCAACAGTCGAGTGTAGAGTGTGCGGCAATGCGAAATTTGTACCCGTTAAATCCAGGAAAGCAAATTGCAAACAGCCAAAGAGTGGCACAACTAACAATTCTGACAGCAGTTCATCAGAATCCACTGAGCCCAATGACGCATGCCAAGAACCTGGTTTGTTTACTTGTCCTGAAGAAGGATGCATAAAATCGTATGTGAGGTATTCATCCCTTCAGACGCACATGGAATGCGGAAAACACAAACGCTGTTTAGAACAGGAGACCCTTTATGACAAGGCTATCAAAGTGTACGCAACCAAGCTAGAAAGTGGTACAAGTCAAGTTCCCGTTATTCATCAGCAAGGTACCAGCTCACCTTCATCGCCATCATCTGCTCTTAAAATGGGTTGGGCGCTGAAATCCACACGTAAGCGTAAGAGATTCTCTGACAAGCAAAAAGAGTACCTTAATGCTAAGTTTCTGATAGGAGAGGCCACTGGGAAGAAAGTTGACCCATCTGATGTGTCTAGAGAAATGAGAACTGCAAAAGACATTAACGGAATGAGCTTATTTGATAGTGGCGAGTTTTTGTCTACGCAACAGCTCCGTAGTTATTTTTCCCGCATGGCTGCGAAGCGTAGTACTGTGCCGGATGAATTAGAAAGTGACGATGAAGAGGATGCCGACTTGGAAAATGAGTTGCACCATGAACTCCAAAACCAGGTTCTGGCCGACATCAGTGTTCAACACTCACACCCAATTATGCATGATTCCAGTAATATTTGTGAAATGGTAATGAGCTCCAAGATCAACTCGCTTTCAATAGCCAAGTTGCAGGACATTTGTGAAGCCCTTGGCCTTGACACATCAGACATTGTTGTCAGGAGAAAGAAGCCTTACGTAGACATGCTTACCAATTTGGTCAAGGGTTGTGATTGCAACCAATAGCTAGATGATAGACCCTTCGAAATCGTAAAATATCAAGTCGTGTTCCTTGATTGACGGCTCCTTTTTCTGTGTCTAAATATTCACAAATACTAAAGGCAAAGCAACTTCAATAAATAAGAACGCTTTGACAGCCCACGGGACTCTCACTTGAACACATGATCATTCTGTATAAAAATGAGGCTAACCCTCCAGTTTTTATTTTCTGTATTTCTACTCAGCCGTTTTTCTTCTTAATAATGGAGTCACTATAAAACTGGTACTGACACTGTAAATGGTATGAAGGCAACATCAAGAACAATTTTTGATATTTTCAAGAACTCACTTCTAGATAATTTGAGGTATTTGACCGTTCATCCATGGAATTCTGTGTATATTGGTATCGCAAAACATATGGATTATTTCGAAACCATCCCAACTCCCCCCCCCCCCCCCCCCCCCCCCCCTGGCCGGTTCTGTATTTTGTATTATATATACTAGAGGAAAAAATTAAATGCGCAATATAGTGTTCTATGTTTTACTATGAATTCAAGAAAAAAAAGCAAATTGGTGTTGTACAGAACAGTTTTTTTTATTTAAAAGCATAAATTATCGGGCTTCAGATTCCTAGACTCGACATCATTGGGGAAAATAAAAATGATTATAATAATACAGATTATGTATTCCTGCGTCGATTATCTTCATTTCATAACTTTCATAGCAAGTGGGGAAAGTATATTAAACTGCTTAATTCCCAGTAGTGTCTCACGGAATTTCTCAGCTAAATTTGCATACCAGTATTTGGTTTCAAACTTTGGATATAACCTGTAACTTTTTACCATATATTTTGCAGGTCTTTCATTCATTGGGTGATATATAACTCAAATGGAAGTTTCTACATGATCTTCGAAAGGAATTAAATAATACCACGGCAAATAACAGTGTAAATAGTAATGACAGTACTGTCACGGCCTGTCACGCAATATTAGAACTCATGACCGATTCCTAAAAATACGCCAAACTCAGCACTGGATTACAGAGCGCGCTTGCATTTGCCCAGAAATATTTTTATATATTTAAAATCTAGTACCCTTTTGGGTTTCATTTCTAAAATTTCTTGAATTTTGAGCAAAAGGCAGTGGGACAAAAAAATTTTGTAGTGTACCTCCATATTTCGTTTTGAATTTGGTAGCGTTTTCTAACGACTTCTTTCCAAAGCAAAGATTATCCCAATTTAACTGAAATTCACGAAATACATTCACAAACAGTCGAGTGTTTCAATGGTATAAAATAGAGGTTTGTAAGTTTCTTTTCCGAGTCACACGAGGCCGTTGAATATGGACGTTTTTGAAGGTGATTTTTTTACGTCCACATCTAATTTCAGTTTTTCACGGATTTCTCGCAAAATAAAAAGTATTTTTACAAACCAACCCCATAGCATTTCTCACCTAACCATAGGTTACAAATGGTGAAAGTTTGAGCGATTTTGAATTTTTGAGCTTTGCCAACTAATGTTTGATTTTTAGGGACACTCGCTCTTAAGGACGACTTGACTAAGTACTTGAGGCGACCTGGGTAATTCCTGAGGACGACTTGACTAAGTACTTGAGGCGACTTGATCAGGTACCTCGGCAAGTGCTGCCTTAAACACCCTTTCGACTTCTCTGTCCTTCTTAAAGTCTTTCCAAGACGTCGTAAGTTCCTTCAAGTCGACATGCTGAGCCACGTGAAGTGCCGCAGAGGCGACTGCCATTAACTTACCGCACTTCAAAGACAACCACCCACAGGTTATCTTAAGTTCTTGAGCGATGACATAGTCCTCGCTTATGTCCTTCCGTAGTTGCTCCACGTCGTCTATGGGCAGCGCAAGTCCAAGCAACTTAGTCGCGAACTTAATGGCTCAGTCTGCTACAGCGTCCGTGGTCTTACTTGCAAGGGCAGCCTCATATCTCTTATGGAATTTCTTGACTTCCTCTTCCGACAACTTATTAACCTGCTCATGGGTAAGTTCCTTGCCTATCATTTCTTTGCATTTCCCAGATGACACAAGGATGTTAAGTTGCTCCTTAAGGTTACTTTCATCTAGCTGTGTGGGGACTTCTATCAACTGCTCAATCTCCATATACATTAGGAGTTAAAGATCGGTGATTTTTACCTCGTACGGAAACCTCAAAGAGAAGGTCATCTTGGAATGTTGGTGCGTCTTTAGATGCCCGCATGTATTCATGCAACTGTTCCTTGGATATCTCCCCGCCGTAGTCGCTTAAGGTGGTTTCCAGATCAGACTTGCTCAGAGTATAAAATACGACAAGTGAACCTATGTTTTCCCTGAAGGGCTTAGAGACGCTGGTAAGCTGCTGCGAGAGCAACCAAACGCTAATATTGTCATGTCTGCCGCTAAAGGCGAGTTTAACGAGCTCGGAAGTGCGTCTTTTTACGTCGTCCCCGCAGGCAATGTCACCAGTATGAGGAGGGTTTGCGTATTCTTGGGGAATTGTTTGTGCCAAAACTTAAGATGGCTGGATAACTCGTTAGGGTCCAAAATATCTACAAAGAAGTCGTCATCTTTCGCGCCTACGCCCGTCCAGGTGCGGTTATTCACGTAGGTGGGGCAAAGTAGCACGATATAGTCGAAACGGTATCTAAAGGGTCCTAATAGCTGCTCTACCACAAACTGGGTCTTTCCGCAGCCGGTGGGTCCTACTATCAGAGCGTTACAAGGCATGTGATCTGGGTTCATTTATATGGAGGGTGCCTACACACCAGTGGAAGCAGTAGAAAAGATGGTTAACATCGCCAAAAGGAAGTCAGACCTGGAGAGGACGGTCGAAATGCAAAGGGAGGAGATAGACCGGCTGAATGAACGCGTAAAGGAGCTATATGAGGAAATGTGTGGTCTGAAGCGCGCAGAGCGGTTTGGCGCGCTGATAACGATGGCAACGTGGGCCAAGGAGTCCGTCGTGGACTTCATGCGCTACCCAATCTAATGTTAAATGGGAGTTAAAATATTGTTAAGCTGGGTCCAAGACTCACGTAAGAAGTGCCTCAGAATGTTGCGTAGGGGTTAAAATATTGTTAAGGAAGATCGGAAACTATTTCAAAAGATGGCTTATAATGTTAAGATGTGGTTAAATTCTTGTTAAGGAAGGTCGGAAACTATTTCAAAAGATGCCTCAGAATGTTAAGATATGGTTAAGTCTTTGTTAAGGAAGGTCGGAAACTATTTCAAAAGATGCCTCAGAATGTTAAGATATGGTTAAGACTTTGTTAAGGAAGGTCGGAAACTATTTCAGAAATCCTTCAAGAATGTTGTATGGAGGTTAAAATATTGTTAAGCATATATGGACTGCTTAAAATGTAAGAAGGTATTTAGTACCAAACAAAGACTGCAATACCACGTTTGGCATGGAGTTTGCACAAAGAAGCCAATCAGTAAGGTGTGTAGTAACTGTAACAGGGAGTTCAGCACTCTTCAGAAGCTGCAGCAACACGTAAAGAAGGGTGTTTGCCGTAGGACAACAGAATGTAGTTACTGTGATAAGGTTCTTAGTAGCCGCCAACGTTTACAAACGCATAAAAAAAGACATGAGAAGAGTTACCAATTCTTTGCAGAGACGTACGATCTGGAAGGAGTGGATTGTTACCAGTGCGGCGATCTTATGAGTCGTTGTGAGCATAGAGATGATTACCTAAGGAATCGAATAGACTACTTTAGGAAGATAAGTAGGATGCTACCCCGCTTTGACGCGTTAGAAGGTGTCCCATGGACTAACAGGGAATATTGGAGGCAGCAATGTGAGAGATGTGGATGCGTAAGAGAGGAGGAACACATATTCAACTGTCTCTTAACAAGAATTTAACCATATCTTAACATTTTGGGAGGGCTTTTGAAATAGTTTCCGGCCTTCCTTAACAAAGTCTTAACCATATCTTAACATTCTGAGGCATCTTTTGAGATAGTTTCCGGCCTTCCTTAACAAAGTCTTAACCACATCTTAACCTTCTGGGAGGGTTTCTGAGATAGTTTCCGGCCTTCCTTAACAATATTTTAACCACATCTTAACATTCTGAGGCATCTTTCGGGAGAGTTTGGTGGGTGGCTTAACAAAGTCTTAACCACCATTTAACATTCTGGGATGGACATACGATAGCATACGCAGCCACCTTCCTAGTCTTTCAATATGTGGACTGTATTACCTGCGAGATACCCAACGACTGCATTTTGAGGCCTGAGGTCATAGAAGTCATTAAGGAGGTCGTCAAAGAGCGCGCCAAGCAGATTAAAAAAAAAAAGAGTCACCCTCGTCGCAGAGCGAAGGTATGACTGTCTCTACTGCCGCCACACCTACCTAGGTGAGGACTTTACCGGCCATTGGTGCAGCGCAGACCCTAAGGCGCTACGGACCATTGCCGACGCGCTTAACTGCAGAGGGGAGATGGAGTGACTCTTCTTTCGATGTCAAACTCCCACCGCCCGTTCTGCTTACCATGCGAGCGCAGATGGGTGAATTCCTCGCTCTGTATGACGTACCTAACTCTATCAGGCGCCCACAGGGAATACTCTACGCCGTCACCGTCTTTGAGGACCAGCCGCAAGCGGTTGATATCCTCAAAGACAACGTAATTTTTTATTTCATACGCAATACCTTCTATTAGATCTCGCCAATGTATTTGCCTCACCATTATACCTATGGAATATCTTTAAATGCGTTTCCAGAGTCTGCGCGCTTTTAAAGCGCTTGCAGCACCACCTACATGGTAAACGCATTCCTTGTGCATACTCCGTGATGGCTCTGCAGATGTCGTCGTAATCGTTGCTGATCATTACTTTATAACCATTTCTTTCGTATTCGTGCAACAGGCGGCGTTGATCCTCAGATAATACCCCATTGCCTTTAGGGGTCTTCAGCTCGACGCAGAAGCCACGGTATCGCACGTGTGCGTTCAAGATAAGGAGGTCGGGCTGGACGCGTTGATATCCTTTCTGCCAGCACTTTATACGTTTGCCGTCGCTGTCCTGCAGTTCGCCTAGACCAGGGGTCACGAGCATTTGGGGGTAAAACTTGCGGATGTAGTCCACTACCTTTTTATGCAGGTCGAATTCATTTTCGATCTTAAATACCAACTTGTTAGGGCCATTGAAGCGCCTGTGTACTTCGTATTTGCCAGTCTTTCTCAATGTGGGCAATACGCTTTCAAATACCCAATCGCGGAACTCTACGGCCTTGGGTAGTTTGGAACTAAATATCAGTTCATACAAACCAGGCTCAGAAATGAACACGGAATGTGGCTGCATAGTAAAGGAGCGGTGATTCGAAGCCCCTTGTAAATCGGCCCATCTTTCCTGGTATTTCTCTGAAACGTGTACTCTAATAGCGTCCCTGGGACGTTCATAACCTAACGCGGCTGCCACTTCCTTCGCTTTGAAATACAATTGGTCGCCTTGCGCAATGCATTGCAGTTCGGTGTCGTTTTCGAAAACGCGTAACATGGTATATTAGTCAAATATTTTATCTTTTTGAATGGCTGAGGCAACGAAGTCATTAATATGCAACGCTTTTCAATTGGTTCATTTCTACGCTCAGTTGCGCGTCAGACACCACGAAAACGTAGCAGTTTATTTTGTCGCCGTCGCCCGCGGAGGCATTCTTTGTGCGTTTGATCTCCAAAGTAATACCATCCTGGGTGTTGACCAGCCGCAGACCCTGACCATGCATAGATTCATCGTTGGTGGTGCGCATGTCGATCCATAACGCATACTTATCCTTAAAGAATTCCTCAGGACTAATTTGGTCGCCAAACTTGCGCATTGCCTCCCTGTACACGTCTGCAGGCTTTATTCCCTGGGAGTAAACCTTGTTTGGGACCCCGTTGACATTTACCCCCACGTTCGTAATGTTAGGGTTGTGAAAGGCTTCGGAGTTGCGCTTACCGGCCTCGTAGGGTTTGGCAAACACCAGCATTAACCCTGTGAGACTTCTTCGGGGGAGGTTAATGCTTTGGTTAATAACCTCGTCCGTCTCATCCAGGAAGCTAAATGTCTTGTACATCACTACGTGGTCGTAAAGGAATGCCTTTCCGGCGCTGTATTCCATGCCGGCGCTACGGGCCAGCTCTTCGCTGTATACCGTTTCGTACTGTAGCTCTAAGTTGGTAACAGAATAGGGATCAACAGCCCCGCTAATTGCGCTGTCCATACCTCCAATGACGTTCGTAGTGTCCGCCAAGGTTACTTCAAACTGTAACTCGGATAACTGCCTGGGGTAATACGCACCATGGTTCGTAATTACTTCAAAGTCCAAAGGGATAACGTACTTGCTACCATAGGCGGTCTTTACCCTCGTTGCGTCTGCTACTGCGGTTGCTCCGCTGGAGTCCGTAGGCGCCGGGTTGGTATCGCTGCGAAGCTTACGAAGGATAACGCTTCCAATTCCCTGCTCTATCTTTTGCGCACGGTCGAAGGCTGTTAGCCACATATCCTTATACGTGGTGTACAGATCGTACCTATTTAAGTCCAAGAGGGATTCCCCGGCGAACTTGATTCTCATCTTAGAGACGAGGTTCCTGCCCACGTTATTGACGGTATAGCGCTTGTCCTTGGTGCTGGGCTGCACCGCTAAGTCAAACCTTAAAGCCAAGGTGCCAGGAACTAAGACTAGGTTATCCGTTAGGCGGGGTACGCCTACGTACAAGGTTTCTCCTGGTTTTGCGCTGCTGGGCGTGAATGTGACCCGGTGAAAGGTGCGTTCTGCCTTTAGTCCGGCAACCTGCTTGGGTAATACGTTGGGGTTTAACTTTGAGCTTATCATATATAATGGAGGTAGACGAAACTACTGACTTTGACCCCACCACTGAGGAAGGCAAAGAAGACATCAACGACGGCGACGAAGCACCGCTGCTTCCCACCCAACAACCTGACGATTCCCTAAGTAATAGAATTACGAATGCCCTAAGACATCCCCGAGCGCGCGAGTACATATTGGCGGGCGAGCACATAGAGCTAGAGAATTTGGGCGCCGTAAGCTTGGCCGTGCAGCGGCTAAAAGATACGTATTCCAACTTTAACCCAGACGAAGTAAAACTTACCGAGCGCGGCGGTAGAGTCTTCATAAGCGTCCAAGACCTGAGATTTCCCGACAAAAACCGCTGGACGAAACCACAACCCCTTTTCGACGAAAATGGCGAAGTTAGGGGTGACGTGGCGAGATTAAGAGGTTTTCAACTAGCTACCCGGAGCGACTTAGAAAGGTTGGAAACCCTGAATGAAAGGGTCGCGTTAGAGAGGCGCGTCGAGGAGCTGCAAGAAACGTTGGAAGAAAGGGAGGCAGATTACATGAGACAAAACCAACTACTCCTTGATGCTCAAAAAAGAGAAATCGACGATAAAAACCAAAGAATGATAGAAATGAGAGAACAAAAAGAAAATGCCCTACGCGAAAGAGACCAAGCCCAAAGAGCCTTCGATCTTGCCCTGCAAGACCTGGACATGAGCAAGGAAGAAGCCAAAAACTTGCATATTACCATAGCCGGCTCTTTGGAGGAACGGCGGCAGTTGGTTGCCGAAATCGACACTAAAGAAGAGCAAATCCGGCAAAGAGATCAGGCTATTGAAGACCTGGAGGGGCAAATAGAGCGGCAGCAGGAAATAATCAATGACCAGACTCGTCCCGAAGAGGAAAGGGAGGCAGCCCAAAAGGAAGTAGAAACCCTTCAGGTGCGCCTTGCGGAATTACAGGCACAAAAGGACAACCTGGAAAAGGAGTTGGGGCTTACCACCAAGGAAAAAGTAAAAAGAGCCCTTTTGAAGTATGGTATTCCTCTTGCATTTGCGGTTGCTATTAGCACCGTAGTAGGAGTTATCCTTAACGCGCTTAAGGCTACGGGTGCAGGCGTAAAGAAATTAGGAAATGGGCTGACGGACTTGGGAAAAAAGATGGCAGCCGGTCTTCCTGGGCTGCTGGGTTCGGTTGTTTCCTTGGCACTTAGGGCCGGCGGCAAACTGTTAAAGTTCGTGGGGAATAACATTTGGATCTTGGTCGTCGCTATTGGAGTGGTACTCCTGAAGAAGATGAAGGGTTGATCTTATCCTTGTACGTTACTGGCGGCTTATCGTCGTCGGGTACCCGAGGCATCCTCGACTGGGGATAAGTAAAGACAGTGTTAGCACCGCCTTGATAATTCGGCATTAGCGGTAGGGCAGTCATGGTGCTAATGGGCTTATGATTCCAAGTAGCATCTACAGCAGGAGCGCCTACGGCGTTCAGTCGAAGGTAGGCAACGTCGTTGGGAAGAATCTGAAGCTTCGTATATTGACAATTGGCTATCATATGAAAAATTACTGGCGTTAAGTCTTCTCCGCTTTTTGGAGGGGGCTCCGACGAGAAATGAACTGGGTTCCTATTGTTATCTTTTTTTCTGTAAGGTAGTAATGAATGGTTATTCTCATCAACGATCCTAAACCCAGCATTGCATGAATACCCCGTGTTAATGCTAATAGTACACATGATTAATCCCAGGCCCCCAACCTTCACCCACAGCCCGGTGTCATACCAATGCTGTTCTGAGTACTCCTTTTCCTCCAGGTAATGGAGAAACCAATCTTCCTTCATGTGTGGGTTATTCATATATTACAGGGAACAAGTCCCCTTCGTTAGAAGGGGCAGCAAACATAGTTTGCTTCTAGAGACTAAGGACCGTAAAAGTGCTAATGGTCTTATGATTATAGGCTGTATCTCTTTGATTTTCTATGCTATTTATGCAAACGCTCCCTGAGTCATCTACGCGCATTTGCAGCTTCACTTTCCCGTGGCAATCAGCAACCATGTGGAAAGTCCAAACCGATAGATTTTCGGCGCTTTGGGGGTTTGGCTCTACGGAGAAATGCGCAGGCTCCCTGTTGTTTGTCTTATTTCTCATAGGCTGCAGTATGCCATTCTCATCCAGGAAACTAAAGCCCACGTTGGCATGGCTGCTCGTACCAATGCAAATACTGCATATTATCAGCTTCTTTCCTGAGTAGTTCAGGTCCACAGACATCCCCGTGACATCAACCCAAGATGCCTGGTTGTATTTTTTCTCGCCTGTGTAAGTCGTATAGACACAATCTATACCAGCTACGTAGGGGTTGTTCATCGCCATATATAATAGCTCAGACCAACGCCTGCGGCGGCTAAGCCGGCTTTTAGTAAGTTATGGTCATATTCCTCGGTAACCTTCTTTACTGGTTTCTTTGGTGGCTTTTCTACATGCGCCTTCTTTGATGGTTTTTCTACATGTTCCTTTTTTGGTTTCTCTACGAAGTGAGGAATGCCCTTGGTCATGTCAGAGTTCACGTCATTCACCCCAAACTTCATACCCTTAGTAGCTCGCTGCAGCTTGTTGTTATAACCCACAACGGAATTAGCGTTGATAACCAAATTACTTGGCATTAACCAACAACCAGGCGACAAAGCGTAATCCAGTCTAACCTTTGATTGCTGCACCGCTAATTGATATCTCTGCACCGATTTAGATATGTCATTTTCTATTATTGCGGACTCAAATAAAGTTAGGAATTCTTGTTGCGTTTCCTGTGAAGCACCTTGGGATCCAACAATGGGGCTGCGGGTATTTACCTGCGCTCCTAAGATGCAGTACACGAATGCCTCTATGCTGCGGTTAATTCGAGCTAGGTTTCTTAGGCCTTTTCCTTTTAATAATACAAATGGGTCCCATGGACTGGGGTAAATCGTCTCAATCTTCTCAATAAGATTAAGGTTCCACCTACTACCACCTAAATCTGCAAACTCTAACTTACCTGGGTATTTTTGATGATACATGTCTGCGGGGTATGTCCCAGTCGGATGGTAAAGATAAATGATACCTAAGCCATGCGTGGCGCCCTCCCGACAACGAAAGTCTCTTTGCTGCGGCTTAAACTCATTCATTAGCCTTTCTAGGGCAGCGGAATCGTAGTGGTTATTCATTCTATTAAAAAGCTTCTCCCCCGGTAATGGCACGTTAAGCTCCTTCAATAGGCGGCGTATAGTAAAAGCCACATGGAACCTTAGAAAAGCAGTGTTAAACATGTCCACGGCAACCCCGCAGCCCTTCGTAGCCGCCCAAACTGCAAAGTTTAACTGCTGCGTCCAATATTTAAAGTTAGGTCCCTTTAACCATTCTCTGGCTTCTTTTCCTGAAGTGTGCGTAAGGTTAAAATCCTTAAAGATATTCCTTACTACTACGTCAAACGTTTGCTTACCCACTGGAATCTTCAAATGCGTTACTATTTTATCAAAGTCGTTTACACCACCTTCGGCATCGTAAAATGGGTAATTCTGGTTGGTTATTAATAGATTCTTTGGAAAATTAGGTAGTCTTTCTTTATGCACGGGTTTTGGTTTAACATAACCAGGTGGTAAAATCTTAGGATGCTTGGCGGTCGCCTTTGGCTCCAAGTCCGCATTACTGTACATTCTTTCGCCGTTGAAGTGAATCCCGTCGGGTCTACGCTCAAACTTACTAGGGTCTGCATGCGGAAACATCTTCCTAAATGCTCTCCAATTATCGTGATGTGGCTGCTCCTCAATGTCATTCCCAAAAGCGTCGTACATACTATATATAATGGATGTTATACCATCAGCACCTCCACTTTATCCTGAACTTCCTAAGGAACCTAACGAACTAAACGCCGAAAACTTCAGGCTTAATAAAGCGAACTTAATCCTGGCTTACTTGGAAGGGCAGACAAAACACTACGAAAAAGTTAGGAAGAAATACGTTAGAGCCCGTAGCACGCTACATAAGATTGCGATAACTTCAGGATCCATATCCGTTGTGTTGACGGGCTCCGGCGTTGCTACTTCGCTTACTGGACCGGGAATAATTGTTGGAGTTCCTTTGGCCGGCGTTGGGGCAGCCTGTGGTATTATTTCTGCTGTTGCTACGGGCATTATGAAACAGTTGTCAAGCAAAATATCCAAGCATGACACGACAATAGCTCTGTCTAGGGCTAAAGTAAATACGATTTCCGATCTTGTCTCAAAGGCTTTGCGTGACAGAAAGATAGACGATGTAGAATTCTCGCTTATCTTAGCCGAAGAGGAAAAGTACGAGAAATTAAAGACGGAAATAAGGAATAAAAAAACAGCCGTAAAAGATCTTTCCGAGGAATCTCGCAAAAAGATCTACCAGGAGGCAAAAGAAGAGCTTCAAAGAAAGCTTGCTCAGTAAGCATCTGCTTCGAAAAGAGCGTGACAGGATTCTATTTACATATTGAACGTCGGCTGTCTGGTTCATATGCAAATTAGAGTGCAAGACATAAATATAATAATTTTCACATAGATAAGCGTCCAGATGTGTCTGGCGTTCGCTTGTGATCGTGGACTTTGGAGCTGGGGAGGCCTAAAGTCCCGAGTTCAAGCCTCGCTGTAGACGCATTTGGACCGGTTGCTGTGAGTGAAAAAAAAAGCCTCCCCCACTCACAGCAACCGTGGGGGGAGGGGTGGAAAAGATAAAAAGTGCGATTCAACCCCGCGATGGGGGGTTTCGCGATTGGAAAAGTCAGGGGGTGTCTCGGGACGCCGTCCGGAGTTCACCCTCTGGTGGGTCGTAAGAAAGATATATGTGTATGTACTAGAGGGCCTCTGGCGCGGGATGAAATAAGCCCCGTAAGCCCAAAATGCAAAAAACCCCACGGGGGATAGCTTGGTGTTCTGCGCGATGCGTTCCCCAGTGGGGTTTCTGGCAAAACAAACGCCAGTTTTGCATTTTTATTTTCTTGGAATCCATCCTAACAGGGGGTGGTTGGGGTCTATTTCGTAAAATATGTCGTAAATTATGTCAGGGTAATAAGGAATATCCTTATCCAACCGACAAAACATCCACTTGGCTTTTGCCATATCAGAAACCTCAGGAATAGACTTACCGGTAATTTCAGACAAAAGATAGGGAATAGCTTTGTAATATTTCCCTTTATATTCATGCATCGTATATAAGACTTATCTTTTAACCTTCGTGACACAGCAGCAGGTAGGAATTATTTCGCAACGCGGGTTATTTCCGATGCGGACGCATACATTTAGAGGGGCCTTTGACGCAGGTAATACCCGTGAAATTCAATGTTTAGTAACTCGGATTTCGCGAGTCTTCCTACCTGCTGCTCATGTGCTGTCATTTCCGTCGAGTGGCAGCTTTCAGATTCTGTTTGTTGATTATATAAACTGAATAGACTTGTAGTATTATAGGTCTTTTCTAATAAGCTTTGCTTTAGAACCATATTCAACTGTTCATTCTCTTCTTCCTTTGTCACTGGGGCACAACGAAAAAGTAGATCATTAAGTAGACATCTCTGTCTGTGATTTTTGTTGTCCTGGATCCTGTGGGAACATAATGCCATGACTTTCAAGAAGACTCTGTGCTGGATTTTTCCTCGACTTAGCTTGTTTCAGTGTTTAATTTGTCATGTTTTGTTCAAGTGCTTCTGACAAGAGTGTAGACACTTTGTGTTTCGGCGGTATTTTCCCACCATATTTGATCTTGCAATAAGTTTCAATAATAGATACGTGTTTACGCAGAAGCGACCAATTTCGTAAACCTCCGGGAGATGAGTAGGTATGAGAATTCTCCTTCAAAATACTTTTTTCTATTTGGTTGAATAATGATTCGTTTATGTTCTGTGAAGCCTGTCTTTTCAGTTCCAATTCTCTTTCCATTTTGGAAACTTCAGATTTTAGCTTGTTTATAACCAACCTCCGCTCCCTGTTCTGTGACTCTCCAGGATGGAGTTTCTCTTCTCCGCAATGGAATACAGAACTGCACTTTCCATAACTACAATTTCGGGCAGTGTGCCCTAGTCGCAGATGACAACTCCGACACATGTTCCCGTCAGATGGATTGGAACGCACTTTCAGCAATTTTAGTGAGATTTCATGGTCCACCTGTTCAAGTTTAAGTATCTCATTCTTCTTTTCCTCGATATCTTTCTTTGTTTTTGCTACATATCTCTCAAAGGGAGTACTGCATTTATCTTGTTTCGCAGATGATCTGAGTTTAAATCCCGGTGATGGCAAGTCAGTATTTGTAAAAGCGAGTTTTTTTTTTTGATGTTGGGATCGAGGGTCGATTATCTGACACAGAAGGTGAATTATTAGCAAGAATTTTCTTTTCAATAAAACCAAGTCGCGCGACTTGTAGACCACTTGTAATGAATTACAAAACCGCCTGCTTTGACGAACAGTAAGACACATGTTAGTCACAAGCTTCAAAGTCCCGCCTGGTGTTACATTCGGGTCTTGTCAAGCAGGTAGGTGACACACTACAGCAAGCACTTGTATTCTTTTTCATTATATTTTTGATTCTACTTCGCTACTGTGTCAGATTAGTGACTTCGATATATACTTATTTCAACAAGTTAGTCACCAAAAACCTAGAAAGCTGAGATCACTGAGGATCGTGGGAGACAATTCATTTCTCAATTCACTTCTCTCTCTTTTACTCCGACGAAGGACTAGCGTCCGAAACGTCAGTAAGTTTTTTCATCTTTTCACGGTGTATAATTTACCTTTTCATCATTACTCAAACAAGTAAAGCTTTTTTGATACAACCTGCAGCTTGATGATACTCAGGAGAGGTGAGACTGTTACTGGTAGGATGTGCAAGTCCATCAACAGTTATCAAATCGGTTGAAACATGTAAAACGTATCTACCCCATAATCCTTGTCGGCCTCAGCTTTATAGCTTTTCAGGTGACTAACTTTATTGTAATAAGTATATACTTCTTCTTTCTTTGAGTGTTGCCCTAAGTATTCAATTATACGGAATCTTGATTTTTTCGAGAGTCTCAATCTCCCGCGGCTACAGGTTGTTGTCAGTGTTCATGAGAATGCGCTCCACGCGGCCGTCTTGCCGAAAGATAAGCTAAAATAGCTGTAAACGTCCATCAACACTTTAGAAAACTAATAGCCATCTGTCCATTTCAACCTTTTTTCTTTTTGCTTGTTTCCGGCTTTCATTTTTATTTTTAACAAAAATCCAAAATAAATTAGTTTAATTGACGTCTAAGAGGTTACGCTTCCTCACCCCTTCAGCTGAAACTTTACCAGGGAAGTAGGCCTTTAAAACGTCGCCTAAAAGTTAGTACAGCTTTAACCTTTTGATAAAAATCTTACCTCACTTATCTCTAAAATCTCAGTTAACTATCCAATATATAACCACTTTCCATACTGACTGGTCAATTAAACAAAAAGCATTCAACCGAGACTTCAAGGTTTAAATGCGAATATCCCTTTAAAACTATCTTACAGTCTAAACGTAGTTTGTGTTTGACTATTCTTCATGTTTTAAATAACCTGCCGATACAGCAGCTTTTATCCCTCCCTCCTGTGGGGAAATCGTTTTTAGTCATGATCACCTTAAGGGGTTAGGGGTGAGAGCGCAGTACACAGTCTAATATGGCCAATATATACAATTGGCCAAGAAATTAGTAGTTAGCTGAAAATCGGCTACCTCCATTCACACCCCAAAGCTATATTGCCGCTATTCTTGGCAAAACTGCAGGGTAGAAGAGTAGACTGTTTTTATCTAGCTACGATGTTCCTCTTTTCAATCCCTGCCTCTCCCTTGAGAATTTGTTTTCAAATATATATACATATACATATATATATATACGTTTCTGCAATCGGGTATAATATATATATATACTTACACTCGATTGCAGAAACGTTGTAGTATACATTTATACATATATCTAATTTATTCAGTATATTTAATGATATGCAAAACAGAAAAATCGCTTTATTTATTGTTTGTTTCATTCAATGACTGTCAAAATATTTTTTCTTGTCTATTAGATCGTACAGATTATAAATGAGTTGTTTTTAAGCGCTGAAAATGGTTATTTGTATAAATGTGTACTACAACGTTTCTGCAATCGAGTGTATATATATACATATACATTTATACATTTATACAAATATCTAGATGATGGCTAGTAAACACTAGCGTGGACTGCGTCGGTGTTTCTAATGAAACAGTTATCGTAGATTGATAAGTTATACACCGTAGTGAAAATAGGAACTGACGTTTCGGACGTTAGTCCTTCGTCGGAGTCAATAGAAAGTAAGAGTCAGAGAGATGTTTATATAGTAGAGGAGAGAGAAAACAAACCAATAAGAAAAAAGCAAGCCATAAAACAAAGGAAAACAAAAGGATCGAAAGCACAATAGGTCAGAAATAACTTAATTATAAGCAAAGCGTTCGTTCATCCCGTGGGGATTAACGGTGCCAAGTGAATGAATTAAGCGCATTTCTTTTGTTTTACGATGATTGTTGTTGCCGCCGATTAGGTGATCGTTTTAGAGACCACCTTTACGACATTCGCAAGAAAGATTTATCTAAACCAGTTGCTCGACACTTTAACTCTGCTAATCACTCTGAGCTTAATGCTATTGTTTTTGGTCTGTGTTTTACCCACGGCAGCAACAATCATCGTATTCTAGCACAACGCCACATAGAGCTATTTTAGACAGTTTGAGACATGGGCCTTAGTGAATGTTAATGGCACTTTATTAATTCATGTAATTTTGACTTGTTTTTGTTTTCAATAAAATATCAATTTTAATTCGTGGAACAAAGTGTTTGGTCATTTGGCGAGCAGTAATTCCAATCATTCAAGTTCTGCAGAGCAAAGTGATCTGGATGTGGAGTGTGCCAAAAAGAATGAAAAAAGAAAAAAGCCCAAAACCAAACGAAAACGCTCCAAAGGTAAAAGCAAGGCCGAGGACGTGCACGTGGCTACGTTCAAGAAAGCCATGAAAACATTGGACAAGGTTAACATGCTTTTGGACAAGTACGCGGACAGTTCCAGCTCAACTGATTAATTCGAATATACTTAAATATGGTATACTCAGGACATTATCTGACTGAATTCATTGTTAACTTATGAGACCAAATTAATGCTACAGTTTCGATAAATCTTATTATGGTTATATTTAAATATGTCAGTAAAACTCGAAATACTTCTTTGTACGCCAGATACTTTGACTTGTTTTTTTGTTTTATAAGATATCAATTTTGATTTGTGGAACAAAGTGTGTATGGGTTAGATAGAGTCAGGTTCGTAGACGCAATGCCTGATCGGGTGGTTAGTTAAACTCATTTGCATATTTTGTTGACTCATTATCATAAATAGTGAGTTAGTGAGCTTACACGGAACATCTCTAATAAGTTACTATTTCGAGAATGTTTTTCTCTAATATTTTCCCTTAATAATATTTTCTCCTTCTACATTAGTCAAGTACATACTACGTATATATTATGTATATCTAATCAACACTTATAGCCCACTGTAATCAACACTTCTACCGTCCTTCCGACGAATCACCTTCATAAGTCTTGCAACATGGATGCACGAATGATTTCAAATTGCAAGAAAGAACAAAAATTCACTGACTTGCTTTCTTCTCTTTTCTTAGTGCTAGAAATTGCATTGCCGGTGTAAAATGTATTTTGTTTCTTTTCTTATTTTGATAATTAAAACTATTTTTTTGGAAATATTTGTGCCAAATGTCTGAAGACTCATTCCGCCCTTAAAACATGTAGCTTGTTATACCATTCTCGTACCCCGGCAAAGCTAGCTTCTCAGTTTTCTAACAAAAAAGTCGATGACGGCACATAAAAAACACTATAGTTTGACAGCCCTCAAAAATCAACCACACCCTATATCCATTGTTTGATGTAGGTTCTTAAATTCGGCGTAAAACCCAGATTCTTAAAGCCAGGAGCGGAATGGATATCAACAGGGGAGAACGGGGCTGAATTATAAACCCGAGATAGGCTTTTAATTACTTTTCCTTATACTTGCCCGAGAGAACGCAAGGTATGAAAACAATACTATTTTGATTTCTATCGGAACAATAGAGTGCAAACACGGATGTATCGTAAACCAGTTCAAACGCACGGGCTCGGTTTTGCATTAGAATTTAAGACCTCGCCCTAGCGTTTGAACCTTTATTTATTGTTTCATTGTTTTTAAGCAGTGTCATTTTGCAGATATCTGTTGCATGAATATTATATAGTACGATATTAGTAATACTGAATAGGCTATATACAAAAATGAATTGCTCAACTAAACCAATGATTTTTTTAAGAATCACAAGACTGTATTAGGGCAATTTTTTCAAGATGATTAACAAAGCCTAGCATTATGAAAAATTTACATTAAACTAACATTCTTTGTTTTTTGTTTCAAAACAAAAAACAAAAAACTTATTCAAATTAATAGACCTGAATGTCCAACTAAATGATATTTAAAACAAGTCAAGTGTAATATAACATATGTACCGTACCTTCTCGTTGATTCAAACTCCCATCTCTGTTTATCGTACCCGTAACAAGTAGCAAAGACAAAACCATAGCCGTAGCTGACACCAAAAACCACCAAAAACAAGACAAACTTGGCAATCCCCGACAGTCCTGATGCCTGTTTTTCAGCCGGTTCCGCAATGCCGAAAGATTGCATTGAGTTCTTTCTCAAAGTATTTCTGTTTTCTTCTAAAACTTTACCAGCTGCAATGTGAACCGGATCTTTAAAGAAGTCTTCACCAAATGTGGGATTCTTGATAATCCCTTCTTCGTGGCCAAACGAGCTCATGGTTAAACAATTATCCAAACTGAGAGAAGTCCATTTCCTTCGCGAAAGAGCCGTTGTCGTCTTTTCACATGGTTGCACTTTGACAAAAAATACTCTTGGTGAACTATTTTAAAATTGTTTAATTGACCTAGTTCTTGCATTGTCCTTAAATATAATAACACCCATAAATGTAACGGATGTTTGCGCCGTCACTCTGGTCAGTCGAACGTGATAGTACAAGCCAAGAGAATATGTTCATATTCTCTTGTACAAGCTCCATATCCCAATCTTTCTAAATCGACTTTTTAAGCCTATGTAATATGGAAGATTGAGGAAATATCCTTAAAAAATTTTTTTTGAGCTATTTTTAAGAAATTATTTAAGCCAATACTCCAATAATGATGTTTTAATTTAGAAATATACGAGTAAATATAACTGGTTGGAATGCAACAGATAAGTAGTGCGATAAAGGCCGGTTTAGACGATACGATTTTCGCCTACAACTATCGCATACAACACGCTCGCGTCTGTCGTAGGCGAGTTGTAGGCTTGATTTACACGCTACGACTCGAGTTGTAGGATGGCGCAAGCGTGTTGTATACGATAGTTGTAGGCGAAAATCGCACCGTCTAAACCGGCCTTAATAGTCGCTTGCTTTACTAACCTACTGATTTTATTACTAATCCTGTTGCATATATCGTTTCATTAAGCACATTTCTATCTACGGTGTACTGGATTTTCATTTATTCTAAAGTGAATAAATCAGCGGTGATGCCCCATTTTCCCGCCATTAATTTAGCCTCAGGCAGGTGCTCACAGGCATCCATCACTAACGTGCGTGCGCATCTCGGATGAGGAGGAAGCAGGAAGCAAAAAGAATAAATTGGAGGTTTGTGCTCATATAACTCTTTTAAAAACCCTTAACTAGTATTTCTATAAACCCAGTGAAAGACTTGAAAGCTTTTTTCGAATTTAGGGGCATTTTTAAAGGTTTTTTTGGAAGAAATATCAATGCTAAGACTTTAAAAGGCTCCCCTGTCGAGTCTTCTTTGAATTATAATTTTTGAAATGATTTCTTTTATTCAATGCGTCTTTCCCCGAAAAAGAAGAAGGAAAATAAGGATTTTGATGTTTTCCATTATTTAAGGCAGTTGGAACTTTTGAAGCCGTAGTTACTAGTTAAACCTCTAGTTGTCAGGTTGAATTTTTTACGGTCGTTGGTTGAAATCCTTCCTATCCCCACTAATGACGTTCAGTCCATGAATGTTAACAATACTTTATTTTACTGCATTTATGTTCGTTTACATTTTGATGTTATTTCATAGTCATCAGAAATATAAAACTAGAACCTAAAGACCTTCTATTTGGTTATTATTTCCTATAAACATACCAATCATATTATGTATTAAAATATTTGCTCAGCAAATTTATTTGTTTACTTCAAAATTCTAAAACCCTAAAAAGAAAACTAATGGAAAACCAAAAAACTTATTCTATTTACATATAAACAGTGATTTTAGTAGAGTGCAAACAATTAATCCGTGAAACACTGTTTACTAAATAGTACAAAATAGTGCTAATTAAACAATAGAAAACAATAGAATTTGCATAAAATTGCACTATTTAGTATCACTAAAGTTTCACGGTAATATTGTTTGCACTCTAAAAGAAACCCTCAAAACTTGACTTAGTTCAGAGCTTTATTTATCAAAATAATGATAATACTATATTTGCTCAGCAAACAGTCTCAGGTCATGAATTTATTTATCACTAGTATTTATAGTATTTTATAGTATTTATAATATGATACAGTATGTACCAGTGCACCTATATACTTATATATCTATTCCACAGATATTAAAGACAACTTTAGCATAAGATTTAACTCATTTGATCTCAGAAATATAATTGCATTGATCAATATATTTTGTAATCAATAAGCAAGTTGTATTGATATACTTTTGCATTATTTGCTAAACAAACGCAGTAGTATCCCCTGCAGCCATTTATAGCATTCTCCCTAAAATATACTGGGAGTATAGTATGAGCACAAAACACCTGCAAGGGAGAGTACAAATACATTGCCCTCATTATAGTTTGTTTAGCAAACCAACACTCCTTGTGGACTGTGCAATATATGGATTTTTGATGAAATTTACCTTTCCAAACTTCATACTAATAAAATAGGTTATCTGGATTTGGTAACAAAATGATAAGCTCTTACATAATTTATTCCCAAATTCAGTCTTTATTTGAACTTTGAATAGGCAAAAAAGTACAGTGCACAGATTTAACTACTCTCTACCAACAAGTTTTGACAAACATCATAGTTAATAGAGGGGAATGGTTATGAAACCTATTGTTATAGGTCTTTGTTCGCTTTTGAGGTTGAACCGGTATTGACAGTGCACAATGTTTGATTTATGCTCATCCGAAATTGCAAAATAAGTAAACATAAACTTTGTCTATGGGATTGTTGTAAGGAATATTCAAATGTCTCTTATAAATCTTTAAGGATTTTGAACTAGCAGTCAAAAGAAAGATTTTTGTCTGTTCACTCAGTGATTGCCAACAATAGTAAAACAATGGTAAAACAAAGGACTGTGCAACTGTCACACTTGAAAAAAGTGAACAAAGATCTATAACAATAGGTTTCATAACCATTCCCCTCTATTAACTATGCAAACATACAACACCTCATTTCACTTCAAAAACTTTACTTTGAATACTAATGAATAAAGTTTTTGAAAGAGCTATTTTTTTGGCCTTAAACATGAGATTAGTAAAATCCAGAATGTGCACTTTTAATTTAATATTTTTTATAATTTAATGTTTATTGTCATCACTGACAATCCTAATTTGGGATCACTTAATATGTACAATTTTTTGACTGTGAAGTTCCTCACCTAATGTAACAGAAACATATATGTATTATAAATTATATATACCTAAAATGATAAATAGATTGTCTAAAGAAAACCTAATCTTAACATTTCTAAATTTAATACTTTTACGAAAACAACAACAGAAGAAGTTATTTTTTTGAATATTGTGAGGCTTGAAAATGGATTAAAATTGTCATGAATTATTTGAATAGGAAAAACGTCTTCTTATTATGTTCTAAAATAAACTTTATATATATTTACATGGTATTTGGACAAAGCCAATAGTGAAGAATACACATCACCTTCTTGTCTGAATTTCCAGGGTTATCTGGATCTTGTTGAGGAGGAAAGAGTGTAGACTCACCCTTGCAAGTGCACTCATAGTTGGGATTACCACCACTTCGGGGAATATATACTTCCAGATTGTATTCTTTTGCTCCAATAGTAGAACAGAATGGTCCAATGATAACATAACCCTGTAGAAGGCATTAGATGAACTGAGGGTTAGAATTCTTTTAAGAATATTTCCTAAGCAAAAACCTTTCAAAAATAGATCTTGAAATTTAAAAAAACATTATTAATCCATTGTTCCTCCTCAGATAATAGTGAACTAATCATATTGTAGCAATTTTTCCAGTGCAATTAGTCCCACAAACAATTACGGTCTCTGTTTTAAAGAGTACTACAGGAATTAGGAGGCATTTTCTTTAAGTCAAAGGACAGCAAATGATAGAAAACAATTTATAATCAAATTTCCACAATCAGAGTTTTAAACTTTGAGATACTGTATTCTAGCTAATTTGTTGAGCTTGTGGGACATTTGCCATACATTTACACTAAAATATTGGTAACTTCGTTTGCTCATAGCTTATTTTAGAAATTCTCTAATGCTCCAATTTTCTTCTCAGCGTTGTATTATAAGTAGCTCTACATGGTTATAAGGATTGTTTTTTGATTGGAACCAAAAAGTACTTTAGCACCAGCAAAATACTTGTGGTTGCAAACAAAGAATAGGGAGCAGAAACATAAATTACAGAGAGGACATTCAAACTGCAAACACAAGTTTTTTTTAGGTTGTTTCCTGTGAACTTTCTACTGTTTCAAACCCTATCATAAAATGAAGTATTCAGTTCAAATACAACAAGAGATCAAAATAAAACTTATTTCCAATTGATTGAAAACAGGGATAATTTTTTACTGTATACATTTTTTTAACTGACAAAAAAATTGAAGTCCTCACTGCAAAAGGGACTTGCTAAAGTCTGACTACATTTTAACCACATAAAGGATAAGAGAAATGAGAACTTTAATACTATCAGTGAAACTTACATTTGGCTGAAGTTTATTAACTGTTACACTTGTTGCATCTCCTTGCAAGTGTGTCACTCCTTTCTCCTTGCTATAGGTGCACAGACTAAAGTTGCCTGGTCCAGGGGGCCCCTGTGAGCCATTTAGACCTTTAGCTCCTTGAGGCCCAATAGGACCTTTTGGTCCCTGAGGTCCTTGTTTACCAATGGATCCATTTATCCCAGGTAGTCCTTGTGGACCTTCCATCTTTTCAACGTCTTTAATCTGAAATTTGATAAAATGAAAAGCTCTGTTACATATCTGTTCAGGGATAGTACTTATATTGTATTATGACATTTATGTGCTGCATCGTAAAGAAAGTGAATATACATTTACCTTGATATTTAGACTACTGTTGACTGCCATAAGTTGTGATATGATTCCGTTATCAGCTGCATGAAGCTTATCGCTTGCTACAGCAAGCTATGAAAACAAGACAAAAAAATAGACAGGAAATGTTAATTTATTTTTGCAACTATTATACCAGAATGTACAGGGTAGATTTAAAGTGTATATGACACGAAAACATTTCATCGTTTTAAATGTATAGCTTGTTAATAATAATAAATATATCGTAGTAAAATTTGTTTCAAAAGCTTAATTCTTGAGATATGTGAGAAAATTAAGCCCAATTTGTGACGTCATTTTGTTGACACGTACTCTAGATTCGGTAGTAACACACTAAATAAAAATTGTAATTCGTATAAAATAACAACAAAAGGCATATTCTATTCAGCTTCATTTGATAGCTTACGTAGTACTCTTCAAATGTTGGGAAACTGAAAAGTGTACTACCTGAAATTAAGATTCTACATTCAAACATATTTCGTGTATTTGCAACTAAATCTGGAGTATTGTAAACAAAATGATGTCACGACATGTGCTAAATTTTCTTGAATTTCTAGAGAAATACGTTTTTGAAACAAATTTAACTGTGATATTCTTATTAATGCCAATAAAATACACATTTTTAACATAAATTTTTTTTCGTGTCATATGCACTTTAAGGTAATTACTGTAGTTTTGCACTGCACATCCCTACTGCAGGAAATATTCAGACTTTGATATACATAGCATTGAAATAATAAGAATTAGTCATTAATTAGTGGCAAAACTTCTCTTTTCTGTTTTGAGGCTGCATTTCGTACTTTAGCTAGGTGCAGCATGAAAACAAACAGTAATGACCAGTGAACATGAACAAAGTTACAGCTGTCATATTGGAATTTCAACAAAGTTCTAGGTTCAGACTTTGAAATATTTTCAAAAATGTACTGCAGAAACTGCTTTGTGTCTGATATTGGGTTACAACTGATGCTGGAAAAATTTATTTTTGGAATAGTTATGACTTTATTAATAACTGTGCAAAAAATCTGATTGGCTTTACTTCTACACAATTACCTTCTTTTGTTACCATTCATTCATCTTATTTTACTAAAAATCATCCTCTCTTGTTCGCTCATTAAGTCCATAATTTGCAAAGTCAGTTCTATACTTTTGCCCAAAATTATATATCGTTTAATAGGACCATAAAAAGTTCAGATGTGGGAGTTTTCACCCCCCTTCCAACAACAAGTATTGTTTTGCACCTGAATAGCAAGAAATTCTATGAAAGTACTTTATTGATAGAACTAAATCAATTATCACCACCAAATCCAACCTCTGCTTACAACCCACATCAAGTCTATATACTGTAAGTTTATGGATAAGAAGACTCACTTTTGAATTAACATATCTTTGAAGCTCCAAGATTGAAAGAGATCCATTTGCTAGGGGAAATGGAATGGTTTCATTGGCTCTTCGCTCATTCTGAAAGAAAAAATGAATAACATTTAGGCCTGTACTTAAAAGTGTTTTATCTATATCAATATTACAATATCTAAATAATAAATCTGAACCTTCCAAAACCTCAAAGTTATATCACATTTAACTCGGTATAAATTCTTTTAGCCCACTAAAGTTTAATTATTATTTATAAATTATTTTTCATTTATTACATGTGATAAAAGATATTTACGACTTACCAATAACATCTCCATTCTACTCAGATTGGACTTTAAACTGGTGATGGCCTCTTGCAATGGTTTCTCTGAAAATGACTGTCGTTGTGATGAGGTTTCTGTAAGACATTTTTACAAATAAATAAAATTACTCAGATAAGTAAAACACAGCTAAAATATGTGTTTAGTGGGATCAGGTATTTGTTGAGCTACATGCTTCGAGTTACATGCCCTTCGAGTTACCCGCTAGACCACATCCAAATTTGACATTGTCATGCAGTGTGCACAAATCGATGTCAACAGCTAGAATATTTGCTTAAATAGTTTGATAGGATTTGCAGGCTTCTCTCATAAGTTTGAAGCAAAAGCTTCATGAGCTACATGCTTCGAGTTACATGCTTTTCGAGTTACCTGCTAGACCACACCCAAATTTGACGTTGTCATGCAGTGTGCACAAATCGATATCAACAGCTATAATATTTTCTTAAATAGTTTGATAGGATTTGCAGGCTTTTCTCATAAGTTTGAAGCAAAAGAAAAACATTTTAAGGCAAATTTCAAAAGTTTGACTGTTATTTATTCATTAGAGTGTAACTCAAACTATGAAAGATCTCTTCCTGCAGTTGAGTTACGTGCCTATCGTATAACTCAAACTCACACAACTTTCTTAATGACATCAAGATACGTGCACTATGTGACAACGTCAAATTCAGGCATGGTCGAGTGTGTAATTCGAAAAGCGCATAACTTGAAGCGCATAACTTGATGAATGCACAATGAATACACAAATGAAAAACATCTGCTCATGCTCTAAGTCAAAAATATGTAAATATAAATAGGACTTTCAATTATGCCTGATGGATTGGACTTTACAAAATACCAAAACTTAGGTGTTCATACTTGAAACTTTAAGGCTAATTCTTTTATATTGTTTGTTAATTTAGTATCTTGGTCTCGCAAATGTTTTTGTATACTCAGAGAAAACAAACATTTGTTTTCTCACTCGAACTCTTCCAAATTCTTTGAAAACATTCTGAAATACACACATGCACAAACGTTTTTCATTAGTGTCATATTTTGTAAGATCGGTTTTTAAGTACAATCCCTACCATAAATTCAAAATTGATTGTGTAGTCCCAGAAAATATCCATACCCCACACATGGAGGAAATTGAAAATTCTGGAGGCAAGGGATCAGAAAAGTATTACAGAGTTTGTATGGAAGAAAATTGGAAGCTGCTGGAGGTCGGGGGGGTCCATTTACAAATTCCCTCTGTGGTGGGGGATGGATATTTTCTTGTAACTACACAATCATGAAAAGGACAAATTTATATATGATATGTCTATGTAAAGTATAGAGGTTTTTAACTCCTAGAGTACAAACACTAAAAGTGTGCAACACTTTGCACTATTTAGTAGTAAATAGTGCTAATTAAACAATAGGAAACAATAGGATTAGCATAATTTAGCAATATTTAGTGGTACTTATGTTACACATCTATAGTGTTTGTACTCTAAGATAGTAAAATAAATAAATAATAAAATAATAAAATTAGGAAGGTTAGTAGCTCCTATTTCCATCCCCCCCCCCCCCCCCCCCCCCTGGTGTATAAGACTATGCTACGATTACATATTGAATACTTTTTGTTTCACAGGTTAAGTAAAATCACTCAAACGCTTAGGTTTTTTTTAAATTCAATGACCATCCCAACAGGAAGGCAAAGAATGCAAATTTTTTTGTCCTATTTTTCCATTGTTACTTTCAGTACTAAAAGTATGATCACTATTTATAATCATTATATATCGTATTCTCACTTTGTTCCAAGGAATGCTTTATATTTTATATACTTATTTACATTAATCTCCAACCAATTGTATAATAAATTCTAAAGCATGCTTTATGATAAGGCATTGTCGTACAATAGAAATGACAACAATGCGCCCAAACTGAATAGCTCTAGCAATTTGATACTTCTTGGGTTTAAATACACTTCCTATCATGCAGTCTCGAATATATTCTGTGCCAATCAAACCACGAGTAGTACAATCCTTCTCAGGGTGGTATTGACAAATTTTCGATTTTTTTCATCTGAAAGTGGTAGAGGGAGCTAGTATTTCCACCACGAAGCAGTGGCGTCAGTAAAGCACTCATGCATCTCAAGTTCATTCATTCTAGACGGATTTCTAGAAATGGAGAATGTTGCTAGAATTACGTAAATCGACAAGCATTTTGGTTCCATCAACAAAGCATGCTAGACTCGCACTTAACTTCCCTTGAAGACATTTTTTCCATTGAAAGGAAATGTTAACGCTGACAGTATATTAAACTATTGTGCTAAAGACTAATTCCTTTTCATCCTTCTCTATAATTTATTTCTTGTGATTATTTGTACAGTAGTCTATGGGGTACAATATTAATTATTTGAAATACATTTCTTATGAAAACTATATAAAAATCTGATATTTTTGATTAAAATTTAGGTGTGTCGCTTTCAAGCCTTGCCAACACCCACAGCCAGATTTTTAAAAATTATAAAAGCTTACTACTTCTCTCTACTAATAAATATTTAATAATTTGAAAATCAAAAGACATCAGCCGAATTTTATTTAAAAACCGACGCCCTAAGTAATGTTTCAATTCACTGGCGTTTCCATACGATTGAAATGAATAAGAAGCAGATAGATATACAGTAATATACCCGAGTAGTGGTACCTTATATTCGATCTGAAATGTCTTGAAAGAAACGGGAAGTTGTAAGCCTAAAACAAACGTGGTGTGCTTCCAAAACCGCGTGGTCTTACCTTTGCTGTCTGTTGTACCGTTCCCAGAATGGCATTTCGGTCCAACCTTACCAGCAATCATCAATATAACTAACACAGTCGCAGTCAACGATAGCAGTAAAACAAGATATAATATAACTCGATGGCACACAGGTTCTTGTCCGTGATATGTGTAGCCCGTGTCGGAGTCGTCTGACGATCGAGACATAGATCGTACTCCACGTTTGACTTTGTTCAAAGATTGTAATGGTATAGACATTTCGTATAAGTCATTCGTCTTTTTCCTTGGACCAACATGTTCCCTAGTTAGTGATTGTTGTGCCAAGCGAGCGGGATCCTCATAGTGATGATTATTTGAAGTGTCTTGGTTTTCTTCGTTAGTATACATCGGCGTTAGTAGTCTTTGACTGGATCTACTACTCGGATTTGGCACGAACTGTACTTCAGGTCTATTGATCCCATAGGAGAAACATTCTTGTTCGATAATAGCCGAATCTCGATTCATTTTTCTCAGATCAAACAGCGATTTGTTCTCGTACTCGCGCAGTTTCAATAATACTACAGATCGTGCCACCAGTCAAGAGTTCAGTAGTTTTACGCCAGACGTCGCGCGAAAATCCAGGTAATGTGATTGGATGCTCAGTGTGTTACGATAACCGTCAATATATAATAGCTATGCTGTTTACTAATACAAATCTGTTGCCTGGAAATTCAATAAAAGCCTTCTACCAAATATATTGTATATCACAAGAAATTCCTATTCCAAGATAAAGCCTGTACGAAGGATGATTTTCAGAAATAAAAGACTTCGTTTTAACCAAGTATATGTCTTGTGTCACGTTCTGTTGCCAGTTGTAGTGACGTAACTTGGAAACCACTAGCTACCAAATTAGTAAAGCTAGTCTTAGCTGCGAAACGAGATTTTCATATTTATATCATAGGCTTTTTTCGGTAAAAATCAAAAGTTTCGGTAGATGATATTTGCTTAGGTATAATGATGAAATTTTATTGCATCAGACTAAGACACCTGAAGACAAACGACAACACACGAAGAGTCGACACGTACGCAGCCTCTTCCACCCACAACACTCCCCTCCCACGTGACTGTACTTACGTACTACGAATATATTACTATATTTGCGCAACTTATTCGTTCCGAGAGTTTTTAATGCACGAAGTAGTAGCCTAGGATACTGCTATTATGGCTCAGTTCTCTAGCATGTTCACGAAAAACTACTCAACTGAGGGAACCGTCGAATCTTGTATTGTCTTAATGGTTCTGGTGTTAAATAAACGAAGCCGGTAAAACAGGTGCAAATTTGGTTTCTTTTCAATAAAACCAAGTCGCGCGACTTGTAGACCACTTGTAATGAATTACAAAACCGCCTGCTTTGACGAACAGTAAGACACGTTAGTCACAAGCTTCAAGTCCCGCCTGGTGTTACAATTCGGGTCTTGTCAAGCAGGTAGGTGACACACTACAGCTAGCACTTGTATTCTTTTTCATTATATTTTTGATTCTACTTCGCTACTGTGTCAGATTAGTGACTTCGATATATACTTATTTCAACAAAGTTAGTCACCAAAAACCTAGAAAGCTGAGATCACAGAGGATCATGGGAGACAATTCATTTCAAACGAGTAAAGCTTTTTTTTATACAACCTGCAGCTTGATGATGCTTAGGAGAGGTGGGACTGTTACTGGTAAGATGTGCAAGTCCATCAACAGTTATCAAATCGGTTGAAACATGTAAAATGTATCTACCCCATAATCCTTGTCGGCCTCAGCTTTATAGCTTTTCAGGTGACTAACTTTATTGTAATAAGTATATACTTCGTCTTTCTTTGAGTGTTGCCATAAGTTTTCAATTATGCGGAATCTTGATTTTTTCGAGAGTCTCAGTCTCCCGCGGCTACAGGTTGTTGTCAGTGTTCATGAGAATGCGCTCCACGCGGCCGTCTTGCCGAAAGATAAGCTAAAATAGCTCAGTGTAACGTCCATCAACGCTTTAGAAAACTAATAGCCATCTGTCCATTTCAACCTTTTTTTTTTGCTCGTTTCCGGCTTTCATTTTTATTTTTAACAAAAGTCCAAAATAAATTAGTTTAATTGACGTCTAATAGGTTACGCTTCCTCACCCCTTCAGCTGAAACTTTACCAGGGAAGCAGGCTTTTAGAACGTCGCCTAAAAGTTAGTGCAGCTTTATACTTTTGATAAAAATCTTATCTCACTTATCTCTAAAATCTCAGTTAACTATCCAATATATAACCACTTTCCATACTGACTGGTCAATTAAACAAAAAGCATTCAACCGAGATTTCAAGGTTTAAATGCGAATATCCCTTTAAAACTATCTTACAGTCTAAACGTAGTTCTTTATGTTTGACTATTCTTCATATTTTAAATAACCTGCCAATACAGCAGCTTTTATCCCTCCCCCCTGTGGGGAAATCGTTTTTAGTCATGATCACCTTAAGGGGTTAGGGGTGAGAGCGCAGTACACAGTCTAATATGGCCAATATATACAATTGGCCAAGAAATTAGTAGTTAGCTGAAAATCGGCTACCTCCATTCACACCCCAAAGCTATATTGCCGCTATTCTTGGCAAAATTGCAGGGTAGAAGAGTAGACTGTTTTTATCTAGCTACGATGTTCCTCTTTTCAATCCCTGCCTTTCCCTTGAGAATTTGTTTTCCTATATATATATATATGTACCCCTTTAAAACATAGGCTTATGTGTTTGAATCCATGGTTCCACTCCCCCTAGTTACCGTTCAGCTCTATCCCACAAGCTCAACAAATGGGACAAATCCACTTGGACGAAATGTTTTGCCCATTTAAGACCACGTGTCACTCCCTTGAGAATAAGATTCTTTGTTTGAGGTGTATCCATATTCGTGCGCAACCGTCAAACAAAGAAATAATACTCTAGGGAATGACACGTGGTCTGAAATGGGAAAACAGTGGAGAAGCCGTGTATTACCTACAATATTTCATAGAAATTTAAACTATGATAGCGAAAAATTGATCATAAATTGTTTCTATTGGTTATTGCCCTGTTGCAAGAAAATTGCCTCAAATCCTTGTCGTACTTCTTAAAACAGATACTGCGTAGTTTTTTGTGGGACAAGATTTTAATTCCACTGGGAAAACTGCTGGAACGGTAATTGGTTCGCTGTTGTTTGAGGGGAAACCATGAATTGGCAGAGTCTGATAATGCCGCTGACCTAAAGTTCTGTTGTCTACTCATTTGAATATGAGATTTTTCAGTATTATATGACGTTAGGGGAAAAAATGATAAATTTTGGTAGGATTTGGGTGACGGGGAGTGGGGGGGGGGGGGGGGGGGAGTGATGAAAGATGCAGAAAAAGAAAGGTTTACTCGGATGAATAAAGTCGTATACTAACCTTTGGTCTGCGCCTGGTCATTGGTCTCTCTTAAATGTCCTGTCATTACCATAATAAGAAGAAAGAAGCATAGAAGACAAAGTATTGCAATCACAAACAAGCACAGTTTGATCATTCGATTTTCTCGCAGACAGCCACACCTAGAGCCTTCATCAGTACTTTGACTTGGTGTTCTTTGCTTTTTCTGTAAAGAAGGCTCGTATAGATTGTTAGTCTTATGCCTTGCCATCGAATGTCTTGGAACATTATCCAGTTCAGAAACGGCTTGATAGATTTCCCCCGATGGGGCATAGTCCTTTGGTTTCTTAGGGCTAGGTAGATAAGCATATTGATGACCTGGGTTCTCGCTGACTTCTTCATATCTTTGATTTAATAATCCCCTATTAGTGATTCCCGATGGATCAACTTCGGCCTCCGCTTCATCTACCGCGTATGGATTCACAATTCTACTCCCGTGAGCGTCGTTTTTTCGACCCACTATAATTAATGGTCGAGGAAGGCTTGGTACTATATGACTATAATCCGACAAATCTTGATGGACAACGTTTCCATCGACTGGTGTCTCATATGCCATATTCTGATCGTACTTCAATCGCGAATTGTTCGGCTTGTTTTTGCCTTGATCATCTTGCTCAACTATATCTTGCATGTCAATTTCATCATGAGCTGGATTATCAAAACCAGAGTCGATAGCGTATGGATTCAGCGAATGGTTATCCTTTGAGGTCCGTCTATTAAATAAAGACATGACTGACTGTATTACTCGACAAGAGGAATAATTTCGCTACTAGACCAACTTGATCCCGAAACTAATTTGAATTTGCATTTGACTCGTACTAGCATTCATGTTATCCTACGGTTGACTGACCATGCAAGACAGGCTATTATACCTAGAATACTTTAGCTTGAAATAGCACTACGTCAGTCAATGGGCGGTCATGCTAGTATTCATGTGTGTATTGGCCCTTTTGGACTTATTAGATATTATCATTAGTTACCAACCATGATCACCCTGCACAAATCATATAAGTCATTAAATGAAAACAAAATCAAGTTAAAGAAAACAATGCATAATTCTCGAGAGGAATTAACAGCCCAAGAGATTAAGAAATGCAAAGAAAGTAAAGCCCAAAAGTGCCGCGAAACATGCATGTTTTGCCTCGTTCTTGAAAACGCGTAGGAACTGAGCATGATAATTCCGCTTTAGGGTCATTAGGGTCACACACGTAATTCCGCTTTAGGGTCACACTGACCCTTTCAAGGCAAGTTTCAGTACAAAACCAATTACATATTTATAAATTTCAAAGACTTAGGGAAACAATAAGAAGTTTTTTCTTCTGAGATATCCATATGCATGGCTACCGTCTCCACTACAGCTAATGATCAGAATCTAAATCAAAAAGTAGTGGAAATGCATAAACGACGTGACACTCGAAAGCAGATGAAAGTCGTATGACATCATCCGATAATGGAATATTTGCATTACACAAGTTTGCACACCTTTATTACATCATGAACAAGGTAAATACTGATACAATCGCAGTCTTGACCTTTGACGAAGGTCTTGTAAATACCATATTTCCTCTTCTTATGTGTACCTTGTAATAGGATCACATCTTGCAAATTTGTGAAGGACGACCCCGACTAGGAGCTTATTAGGGGGGGCAGCGCTTAGCGCTTATTAGAGGCTTTTAGAGGCTGGAGCATTGTTTAATTTTTGGCGCCTCAGACTTGGGGTTATTAAAAGGAGGGGTCAAGTCTTTGGAGGCTGGGGACTTAATAGAGGCAATACGGTATATTTTTATTCAAATTTATTATACGCTGTTTAGATACCATTAGTTGTTATCCTTGTACGTATTGTCGTTACGCCATTGCATTTTATGCTAGTCGTTTTATACTACTAGTTGTATGTCCTAGTCAGCACTATAAACGGAAGCAACTTTCTACGTGCCCTCTCTGGCTGAATTGTTTTTTGTTTTTTTCTCTAAAGGACCATGTAAATTACTAATATATTACAAATAGGGAATTGTGTTCATCAGTTGTAAGCAAAGCTAACTTTACTTGACATGTCATACGACTAATCAACAATATTATGGGACGAGAGGGAGGGGTAAAGTTATTATTTTGGGAACCTCAGTTGGAGAAGAGAGTGCTCCGTTCCCAGATCTAGACCTTCTTTTCCTTGACCACGGTTGCTTTTCATTCCTCATCATCAGTGTCAAGCACTTGCTCTTTTATCTTCATCATCACTGGAAACAGCAGTCTCGAGCTCTGCCTTTGTCAACTCTTTTATCTTCTCTTCATAAATTGCCAAGGATTTATCATCTGTAATACCTCTTTCTTTTGTGTCTTTCCAGAGTTTTTCCAGTTGTTCAAGAGTCTTACAACGTCGAAGATTACTGCCAAGAAATATACGGTCCATGAATTCTTTGGAAAGTATTTTGCATCCATCGACCTGGCATAGGTTGCCTGCACTTGAGATTAAATTATCGGAGAAAAACGAAATCCCAGATTCCTTGGTTAGAGTGTTTATAGGAACCTCGAATTCATGCAGTTGACGATCATCGCTGATTGGTTGATTAGGGACGACGAAGGCGCCAAGAAGAGGAGGACTGTCTTTTCTGTCTGCTAAAATGACCTTGAATAAGTGGGTTGGTACAGCAACTTCGCTATCACCGATCACCTAAGAACAAGGCATATGTCGCTGAGCTTTCCCCCTTCAATTTAAGTAAGAGAGGCGGGCAAAGAAGGAAAAGCATTGAAGAGCAGAGACGGGACAAAGGGAAAGGAGAAGAGAAAGAGGGAGGAGAGGCAGGAGGCGAGGATAGGAAAGAAGAAAATACTGAAGAGAGATATAGAAGGGAAAGGATTCTTAAAACAAATTTATACTGAGCTCTTACCTCATATTTCACTACTTTGCTACCATTTTCCAAGTCGAAAGATGGTAGAAATAGAGGTCCTGATAGAACATACACATCAGAATAGCGTTTCGTAAGGCCTCGACAGTAACTTTCGAGTCGAAACCAAAATTTAACATTATTGTTGGAGTTTTGAGGTACAATATTAGACAAGAGAAATGATTCATTCATGGCATCTTGACTGTACTTGTTGTCAGCTGCAATGTAAAAAAATACAATACTTTTGCAGTGAATTACGTAGCAAAAGACCTATAAGCCTTTCCAGAGTTGTAGAAATGAGTTGCATTATGCATACTGCTATTTTGGTGGACGCTTCATCAGTCGCATGGGCGGATCCAGGGGAGGGGGGCAGGAGGTGCGAACCCTTCCTCGTTCCACTTTGTGCCCCTACTTCGAAGATAACCAGTACTGTTTTTTCCCTTTAATTCTAAGGGGTGCACCCTTCCCTGGGTTAACTTTGTGCACAGCACCCCTCCCTGGATACATACATACATACATACATACATATTTTATTGTACCAAAAAGTAAAATAGAACTAATACAATGTGTATATAACGAATTATAAGGTACAGGCTATCTGCAATAACCATGAGGCTAACCTAGGCAGACAGCTTGACATGAAAAATAATTGCAAATTTGGTACAGGAAGAGAATGAGTAAAATTATATAGTGCAAGAAAAAAAGAAAAAGAAATTACTTAAAAAAAAAAAACTAAATATAAGTTAGTAATCAATACTGACAAATACAATAAGAAAAAAAAAACAAAAAAGAAAATTAGACAAATAGGAAATGGATCAGTTCATTTTAGATTGTTACAATAAATAGAAAAAAGAAAATTTTTAGTAATTAACAAAATTTTGATCTATTAAGATTATCATTTCATAAGTTGGTATAGATAACACTCAAATTCTTCTAACTTTGAGACTTTCGCTTTAAGTTCGCGAAGGTCGCTAATTATTGGGCTTAATTTCTCATCAAGTAACTTAGAAAATGTGTTTATAGATTCTTGATCCATCAGAAAAGTAATTAAACAAAAAAAGCTAAAGAAAATATCAAATTTAGAAAACCAAAACACTAAATTTGAAGAGCGCGGGAATCGACATCCTCCTTCCTCGACCGCTGACCAGTGATAAAATCCTGGATCCGCCCCTGAGTCGGTTGACATTTTATGCATCAAGAATCGAAAGTAATTTGAAAATTGATGCTTCACTATGAGCAAGTGAAAAAGACGCTATACAAGTCAGTATTATAAAGAAGATGATTAAACGCGTCCTTCAATTCCGTAAAGGCTAAGTATCAGTCATGCAATGAATAACGACTTACTCCAGCCTGCACTAAACGAAAGGGGTACCAATTTCAATAATTTCTCACACTCTCTTTCATTCGTTCGATTTCCCCTTTCTTCCAATACCCTACCCCTTCCCTCTTCCTCACCAGCTGGCGCCATGTGTCCTCTATGCCATCCACTTCTCAGATAGTCTTTATTATGAGCTTGAAACACAGCTGGAAGATTCAGATCCTCAGTAAAGTTCGCCTGATCTCGATCAGCTGTTCCCTTCAGCTTATCTCGTGTCAGATGCTCAGCTACCCAAATCGGGATCTTTTTGGCTTGATCATAACAAACCCAGTGATTTAGGTACTTGAGTAACATCACCGGACTATGTGGCGCTCCGTATTTACAAAATTCGTTCGCAGCCGAAGAATCAACCAAATCTCTTTCCTCATTCAAATCAATCGTACGAAACGCCTTCCCTGATTTCAAGTTCTCGTTTTTCTCGATAATTTTCTCGATTTCCTCCTGATTTCCCGAGCTGTCATCTTTAGTCTTCCCTGTCGTCTCGTAGTATATTTTCGTCAACCCAGCGCCTACTAAGACACCCACAAAAACGTTTTTTAAACCTGGAAACTTTGCACGAATCGCTTTTAATGTTGCCATCTTGGATCAGAAACGTCGAGAGAGAATGGGAACTAAATGACCGCTGATCCATTTGCGCGCGTTTTTTTATAATTTTCAAAGAAGGAAGTTTTGTGTTTGTTGTTGTGATTTTAATCCCAATTTTCTCCCCTTCTCGCTACCCTGGGGTTAAGATAAGCTAGGTTTTTAGTAGTGGAATGGTTGATCTAGATGATTCAGTTACGAATAATCGAAAAACTGTTCATAGTGAGTGTAGATTTTCTACTTAACCTCGTTCAAATCACTGCTTGTCAAGTGACGCTTTGCAGTGTATGACTTGGTATAAAACTAAACAGTTTTTCCCTTTTTCTATTGCAGATAAAGCATCAGAAAGCCTTGATTATCTGCGTTATGCACTTGATTCACCGGTGAGCTCGCCAACAAACGACGACAGTTACTCTAAAGCAGGTAGATAAAACATTAATGCGAACAAATCTACAAGCTACATTTAAAGATTTTAAAACGAACTTATTTTGTATTTTAGTTTCTCGCCTTAAACACCTTCTTCACAGATACAACCATTATCAGGTAAAATATTGGTATTCTGCTTTAATTTTTATTTGCTTTTTGATATTATGATTTTTAATACTTTTTTTTGCTTAGTGAAAGTTTCATTGTTAATGATTGATTGACAGCTCAATCTTTAAGTTCAGGGTGTTTGACATGGATTGATTCCGACATATGATAATTGCTATAAAACGTATTTTGGGCAGCCAGGGCAATTTCAGGCAAATGGCTTTGTTGTAATTTTTAATTTTTGCTCAAAATTTCCTTCCTGTTAAGGTCGCTAGCAATAGACCTCCTTTGGCTCCTGCATAATGTTTTCCCATTTCAGACCACTTGTCATTCTCTTGAGAATAAGATTCTTTGTTTGAGTTGTATCCGTATTCATGTGTTTTTCTCATTTGCAACTGTGGGGAGGGGAAAGAATGAGCCGACACTGAAAACGTCTGCACAGGAGGCTACTGACACATATGGTCTGAAATGGGAAAACATTACGCTTGAGCCTAAGTGGTCTATACTTTTGACAGCGATCATTAGATCTTGGAACAATACTATTGTGTGGGTTATGGGACTTGTTTCCAAATGCCAAACGATTTGACATTTGAGAAGCTTTGATGGTGTATATATCCTTCAAAACTTTGTAATATTGTTGTCAATGTTATTATGGAATCACGAAGACCTTCTTAATTTTCACCTCTACAGTTCTGCAGATTGTGTCTGAAAAAAAGAGCGATAAAATTACAACCATGAAAACAATGATGGATTTTGTATCGCCATTAATGATACTTATAATAAATTTGAAATATATTAATAACATATACTGATTGTGTCTTCAAGCAAAAAGAACCATTACATGTACCTGCAACCTCACAAAACCTACCTGGAGATCCATCTGGATTCATTCCTGATCCTGATGAGTTGACAGAATTACTAAACAGACATTATTCTGTGGTGCAACATTTACAAGCCAAAGTTGATTTCTTAAAGGTACGATCATGCCAACCCAGCATTTACCACAGCTGTTTTTATTGAGGTATGAAATTAAGCTGATTGAGACCCAAAGGCCTGATAGGTTAATTGCCAATAGACTGACAGTCATCAATCAATCACTCGAATCATGCCTTTTGTCTTGATCAGCATGTAGCAGTAAAATCAGTTGTGAAGAGTATACTTGTAAACAAATTTCTGTCAAGCAGGTAGGCTACAAATAATTGAAAATTCTCGTGAAGATCTAGATTATAATATCCATATTGGTCTGCATAAATATGGAGGGATGTGTTTAAAAACGGTTCTTTCTTCAATATTTCTATTATTCGTACATAAGAAATTTTAGGGATAAAGGAGGATAACATCAACCCCCTATGTGACCTTAGAGCAGGGGTCCTTTTCTACATGTACCCCGCAAGGAAGCAAGAGGAAAAGTTCAGTTCTTTTCCACCCCGCCAGGAAGCAAGAGGAAAAGTTCACTTCTTTTCTACCCCGCTAGAAAGTAAGAGGAAAACTTCAGTTCTTTTCTACCCAGCTAGAAAGCAAGAGGAAAAGTTCAGTTCTTTTCTACCCCGCTAGAAAGTGAGAGGAAAAGTTCAGTTCTTTTCTATGCAGCTAGAAAGTGAGAGGAAAAGTTCAGTTCTTTTCTACCCAGCTATAAAGTGAAAGGAAAAGTTCAGTTCTTTTCTACCCAGCTAGAAAGCAAGAGGAAAAGTTCAGTTCTTTTCTACACCGCTAGAAAGCAAGAGGAAAAGTTCAGTTCTTTTCTACCCAGCTAGAAAGCAAGAAGAAAAGTTCAGTTCTTTTTTACCCAGCTAGAAAGCAAGAGGAAAAGTTCAGTTCTTTTCTACTCAGCTAGAAAGTGAGAGGAAAAGTTCAGTTCTTTTCTACCCAGCTAGAAAGCAAGAGGAAAAGTTCAGTTCTTTTCTACACTGCTAGAAAGCAAGAGGAAAAGTTCAGTTCTTTTCTACCCAGCTAGAAAGCAAGAGGAAAAGTTCAGTTCTTTTTTACCCAGCTAGAAAGCAAGAGAAAAAGTTCAGTTCTTTTCTACTCAGCTAGAAAGTGGGAGGAAAAGTTCAGTTCTTTTCTACCCAGCTAGAAAGCAAGAGGAAAGTTTCAGTTCTTTACTACCCAGCTAGAAAGTGAGAGGAAAAGTTCAGTTCTTTTCTACCCAGCTAGAAAGTGAGAGGAAAAGTTCAGTTCCTTTCTACCCAGCTAGAAAGCAAGAGGAAAAGTTCAGTTGTTTTCCACCCCGGCAGGAAGCAAGAGGAAAAGTTCAGTTCTTTTCTACCCAGCTAGAAAGCAAGAGGAAAAGTTCAGTTCTTTTCTACTCAGCTAGAAAGCTAGAGGAAAAGTTCAGTTCTTTTCTACCCAGCTAGAAAGCAAGAGGAAAAGTTCAGTTCTTTTCTACCCCGCTAGAAAGTGAGAGGAAAAGTTCAGTTCTTTTCTACTTTGCTAGAAAGCAAGAGGAAAAGTTCAGTTCTTTTCTACCCAGCTAGAAAGCAAGAGGAAAAGTTCAGTTCTTTTCTACCCAGCTAGAAAGTGAGAGGAAAAGTTCAGTTCTTTTCTACGAAGCTAGAAAGCAAGAGGAAAAGTTCAGTTCTTTTCTAACCCGCTAGAAAGTGAGAGGAAAAGTTCAGTTCTTTTCTACCCAACTTGAAAGCAAGAGGAAAAGTTCAGTTCTTTTCTACCCAGCTAGAAAGCAAGAGGAAAAGTTCAGTTCTTTTCTACCCAGCTATAAAGCAGGAGGAAAAGTTCAGTTCTTTTCTACCCAGCTAGAAAGCAAGAGGAAAATTTCAGTTCTTTTCTACCCAGCTAGAAAGCAAGAGGAAAATTTCAGTTCTTTTCTACCCAGCTAGAAAGTGAGAGGAAAAGTTCAGTTCTTTTCTAACCAGCCAGAAAGCAAGAGGAAAAGTTCAGTTCTTTTCTACACCGCTAGAAAGCAAGAGGAAAAGTTCAGTTCTTTTCTACCCAGCTAGAAAGCAAGAGGAAAAGTTCAGTTCTTTTTTACCCAGCTAGAAAGCAAGAGAAAAAGTTCAGTTCTTTTCTACTCAGCTAGAAAGTGGGAGGAAAAGTTCAGTTCTTTTCTACCCAGCTAGAAAGCAAGAGGAAAGTTTCAGTTCTTTACTACCCAGCTAGAAAGTGAGAGGAAAAGTTCAGTTCTTTTCTACCCAGCTAGAAAGTGAGAGGAAAAGTTCAGTTCCTTTCTACCCAGCTAGAAAGCAAGAGGAAAAGTTCAGTTTTTTTCCACCCCGGCAGGAAGCAAGAGGAAAAGTTCAGTTCTTTTCTACCCAGCTAGAAAGCAAGAGGAAAAGTTCAGTTCTTTTCTACTTTGCTAGAAAGCAAGAGGAAAAGTTCAGTTCTTTTCTACCCAGCTAGAAAGCAAGAGGAAAAGTTCAGTTCTTTTCTACCCCGCTAGAAAGTGAGAGGAAAAGTTCAGTTCTTTTCTATGCAGCTAGAAACCAAGAGGAAAAGTTCAGTTCTTTTCTACCCAGCTAGAAAGCAACAGGAAAAGTTCAGTTCTTTTCTACCCAGCTAGAAAGTGAGAGGAAAAGTTCAGTTCTTTTCTACTCAGCTAGAAAGCAAGAGGAAAAGTTCAGTTCTTTTCTAACCCGCTAGAAAGTGAGAGGAAAAGTTCAGTTCTTTTCTACCCAACTTGAAAGCAAGAGGAAAAGTTCAGTTCTTTTCTACCCAGCTAGAAAGCAAGAGGAAAAGTTCAGTTCTTTTCTACCCAGCTATAAAGCATGAGGAAAAGTTCAGTTCTTTTCTACCCAGCTAGAAAGTGAGAGGAAAAGTTCAGTTCTTTTTTACCCAGCTAGAAAGCAAGAGAAAAAGTTCAGTTCTTTTCTACTCAGCTAGAAAGTGGGAGGAAAAGTTCAGTTCTTTTCTACCCAGCTAGAAAGCAAGAGGAAAGTTTCAGTTCTTTACTACCCAGCTAGAAAGTGAGAGGAAAAGTTCAGTTCTTTTCTACCCAGCTAGAAAGTGAGAGGAAAAGTTCAGTTCCTTTCTACCCAGCTAGAAAGCAAGAGGAAAAGTTCAGTTTTTTCCACCCCGGCAGGAAGCAAGAGGAAAAGTTCAGTTCTTTTCTACCCAGCTAGAAAGCAAGAGGAAAAGTTCAGTTCTTTTCTACTTTGCTAGAAAGCAAGAGGAAAAGTTCAGTTCTTTTCTACCCAGCTAGAAAGCAAGAGGAAAAGTTCAGTTCTTTTCTACCCCCGCTAGAAAGTGAGAGGAAAAGTTCAGTTCTTTTCTATGCAGCTAGAAACCAAGAGGAAAAGTTCAGTTCTTTTCTACCCAGCTAGAAAGCAACAGGAAAAGTTCAGTTCTTTTCTACCCAGCTAGAAAGCAAGAGGAAAAGTTCAGTTCTTTTCTACCCAGCTAGAAAGCAAGAGGAAAGTTCAGTTCTTTTTTTACCCAGCTAGAAAGCAAGAGGAAAAGTTCAGTTCTTTTCTACTCAGCTAGAAAGTTAGAGGAAAAGTTCAGTTCTTTTCTACCCAGCTAGAAAGCTAGAGGAAAAGTTCAGTTCTTTTCTACCCAGCTAGAAAGCAAGAGGAAAAGTTCAGTTCTTTTCTACTTTGCTAGAAAGCAAGAGGAAAAGTTCAGTTCTTTTACCAGCTAAGCAAGTCCCGCTAGAAAGTGAGAGGAAAAGTTCAGTTCTTTCTATGCAGCTAGAAACCAAGAGGAAAAGTTCAGTTCTTTTCTACCCAGCTAGAAAGCAACAGGAAAAGTTCAGTTCTTTTCTACCCAGCTAGAAAGTGAGAGGAAAAGTTCAGTTCTTTTCTACGAAGCTAGAAAGCAAGAGGAAAAGTTCAGTTCTTTTCTAACCCGCTAGAAAGTGAGAGGAAAAGTTCAGTTCTTTTCTACCCAACTAGAAAGCAAGAGGAAAAGTTCAGTTCTTTTATACCCAGCTAGAAAGCAAGAGGAAAAGTTCAGTTCTTTTCTACCCAGCTATAAAGCAGGAGGAAAAGTTCAGTTCTTTTCTACCCAGCTAGAAGCAAGAGGAAAATTTCAGTTCTTTTCTACCCAGCCAGAAAGCAAGAGGAAAAGTTCAGTTCTTTTCTACCCCGCTAGAAAGTGAGAGGAAAAGTTCAGTTGTTTTTTACCCAGCTAGAAAGTGAGAGGAAAAGTTCAGTTCTTTTCTACCCAGCTAGAAAGCAAGAGGAAAAGTTCAGTTCTTTTCTACCCAGCTAGAAAGCAAGAGGAAAAGTTCAGTTCTTTTGTACCGAGCTAGAAGGCAAGAGGAAAAGTTCAGTTCTTTTCTACATAGCTAGAAAGTGAGAGGAAAAGTTCAGTTCTTTTATACCCAGCAAGAAAGCAAGAGGAAAAGTTCAGTTCTTTTCTACAACCGCTAGAAAGCAAGAGGAAAAGTTAAGTTCTTTTCTACCCAGCTAGAAAGCAAGATGAAATATTCAGTTCTTTTCTACCCAGCTAGAAAGCAAGAGGAAAAGTTCAGTTCTTTTCTACCCAGCTAGAAAGCAAAAGGAAAATTTCAGTTCTTTTCTACCACGCCAGGAAGCAAGAGGAAAAGTTCAGTTCTTTTCTACCCCTTCAGGAAGCAAGAGGAAAAGTTCAGTTCTTTTCTACCCAGCTAGAAAGCAAGAGGAAAAGTTCAGTTCTTTTCCACCCCGCCAGGAAGCAAGAGGAAAAGTTCAGTTCTTTTCTACCCAGCTAGAAAGTGAGAGGAAAAGTTCAGTTCTTTTCTACCCAGCTAGAAAGCAAGAGGAAAAGTTCAGTTTTTTTCCACCCCGCCAGGAAGCAAGAAGAAAAGTTCAGTTCTTTTCTACCCAGCTAGAAAGCAAGAGGAAAAGTTCAGTTCTTTTCTACCCAGCTAGAAAGTGAGAGAAAAAGTTCAGTTCTTTTCTACACAGCTAGAAAGCCAGAGGAAAAGTTCAGTTCTTTTATACCCAGCTAGAAAGCAAGAGGAAAAGTTCAGTTCTTTTCTACCCCAGCCAGAAAGCAAAAGGAAAAGTTCGGTTCTTTTCTACCCCGCTAGAAAGTGAGAGGAAAAGTTCAGTTGTTTTTTACCCAGCTAGAAAGTGAGAGGAAAAGTTCAGTTCTTTTCTACTCAGCTAGAAAGCAAGAGGAAAAGTTCAGTTCTTTTCTACCCAGCTAGAAAGCAAGAGGAAATGTTCACTTCTTTTCTTACCCAGCTAGAAAACAAGAGGAAAAATGTTCTAGTTTCTTTTCTACTCAGCTAGAAAGGCAAGAGGAAAAGTTCAAGTTCTTTTCTACCCAGCCTAGAAAGCAAGAGGAATACTGTTCACCTTCTTTTCTACCCCAGCTAGAAAACAATAGGAAAAGTTCAGTTCTTTTCTACCACGCTAGAAAGTGAGGAAAAGTTCAGTTTTTTTTTACCAGCTAGAAAGTGAGAGGAAAAGTTCAGTTCTTTTCTACCCAGCTAGAAAGCAAGGGGAAAAGTTCAGTTCTTTCTACACCGCTAGAAAGCAAGAGGAAAAGTTCAGTTCTTTTTACCCAGCTGAGAAAAGTTCAGTCTTTTCTACTCACTAGAAGGACAGTTTCAGTTCTACTTTGAAGTGAGAGACCCCCCCAGAAAGCTAGGAAAGCATTTTTCTACCCAGAGAAAAGAGGAAAAGTTTCAGTTCTTTTCTACCCAGCTAGAAAAGGAGGAAAAGTTCATTCTTTTTACCTACCCAGAAATCAAGAGGAGTTCAAGCTAGAAAGTGAAGGACAAAGTTCAGTTCTTTCTACCCCACTAGAAAGAGAGGTAAAAGTTCAGTTCTAATACCGCGAGCAAGTCGCAAGGGAACGTTCATTTCTTCTCACACCCCCGGCTTAGAAGCAAGAAACGGAAAAGGTTCACTTTTCTACCCATCTGAGAGAAAATGTTCAGTTCAGTTCTTACCCCCACGCGAGTTAACCCCGCTAGAAAGTGAGAGGAAAAAGTTCAGTTCTTTCTACTTTGCTAGAAACAATAGAAAAAGTTCTTTCTGAGAGCTGAAAAAAAAAAAGCAGTTCTAGAGAAAAGTTTTCAGTGCTTTTCTACGAGCTAGAAAGTAGTTTCTTTTCTAAGCAGCGAAGAGAAAAAGTTTTCAGTTCTTTTCTCACCAAGCTAGATTCAGTGTTCTTTTCTGGAAAGGAGGAAAAGTTCAGTTTGTGTAGTCTTCTTAACCCAGCTATAAACGAGAGGAACCTTTGTACCCGAGCGTAGAAACAGCAAGAGGAAAAGTTCAGTTCTTTGTTCTTCTATCATCTAGGAAAAAAAAAGTTAGCGGTTCTTTTCTGAAGCTAAGTTGCTCTTCTACAACCGTGAGCAGAGGAAAGTTCTTTTTTTCAAGTTTAACCCCTAAACCGCAGCTAGAATAGCAATTCGAGATAAGCCGAAAATGAACTATTAAGTTTCTTTCCCTCAGCTACCCAGTTCTTTTCTTTCACCCAGCTAGCAGCGGGGAACCAGTCTTACCACCAGACAGCAAGAGAAAAAGTTAGTCTCAGGAGAAAGCAGCAAGAGGAAAAAGTTAGTTCTTTTCTACCCCGGAAAAGCAAAGTCTTTCTAACCAGCATTCAGCTAGATTTAAGTGAGAGGAAAAAAAGTTCAGTGTAGAGGGGAGAAAAAGTTCCTTTCTAACCCAGCTAGAAAGCAAGAGGAAATAGACTTTACTCTAAGAAAGTAGGAAGTCCGTTCTTTCCACCCCTAGAAATCAGGAGATTTTTCCTTTCAAGCAAGCAAGAGGAAAAAAAAGTGAAAGTGAGAGGAAAAGTTCATTTTACCAAGCTCAGAGGTAGGAAAAAGTGCAGTCTTTTTCTACTTGCTAGAAAGCACGTCAGTTCTTTCTACTGCTATAAAGAGGGAAAAAGTACCCAGCTAGAATTCAGTTCTTCCATAGTGAGAGGCAAAAATTCTGTCTCAAGAGGGAAAAGTTCTATTTCTAAGTTCTTTTCTTTAACCCGAAAAGAGTAGTTCTTTTTTACCCAGCTAGAAAGCAAGCGAAAAAGGTAAGTTTTTTTTCAGCTAGAAAGCAAGAGGAAAAGTTCGTTTTTTTTCAGTTTTTTTCACCCCCCCAGGGAAACGAGGAAAAAGTTCTTTTACTACCCAGCTAGAAAGCAAGAGGGAAAAGTGAGAGGAAAAAGTTCAGTCTACTTTGCCAGAGGAAAAGTCAGTTTTTGTCATTTTCTACCCAGCTACGAAAGAAGCAAGAGAAACAGTTCTAATTTGGCTAGAAAGCTTCTAGAAGCAAGAGGAACACGTTCAGTTAAACCCCAGCTAGTGAAAGTGAGGGAGAGGAAAAAGTTCAGTTCTTTGTCATGAGCTAGCAACCAAGAAAAGTTTCAGTTCTTTCTAAACCCAGCTAGAAAGGCAACAGGCAAAGTTCAGTTCGCTTTCTACCCAGCTAGAGAAGTGCAAGAGGAAAAGTCAGAGTCCGTCTTTCTACCTCAGCCTAGAAAGCAAGAGGAAAAGTTCAGTCTCTTTATCTAACCCGCTGAAAGTGAGAGGACAGTTGCTAGTTCGTGTTTTTAACCCCAGCGCTAGAAAGTGAGAGGAAAAGTTCAGTTCTTTTCTACCCAACTTGAAAGCAAGAGGAAAAGTTCAGTTCTTTCTACCCAGCTAGAAGCAAGAGGAAAAGTTCAGTTCTTTTCTACCCAGCTTATAAAGCAGGAGGAAAAGTTCAGTTCTTTTCTACCCAGCTAGAAAGTGAGAGGAAAAGTTCAGTTCTTTTTTACCCAGCTAGAAAGCAAGAGCAAAAGTTCAGTTCTTTTCTACTCAGCTAGAAAGTGGGAGGAAAAGTTCAGTTCTTTTCTACCCAGCTAGAAAGCAAGAGGAAAGTTTCAGTTCTTTACTACCCAGCTAGAAAGTGAGAGGAAAAGTTCAGTTCTTTTCTACCCAGCTAGAAAGAGAGAGGAAAAGTTCAGTTCCTTTCTACCCAGCTAGAAAGCAAGAGGAAAAGTTCAGTTTTTTTCCACCCCGGCAGGAAGCAAGAGGAAAAGTTCAGTTCTTTTCTACCCAGCTAGAAAGCAAGAGGAAAAGTTCAGTTCTTTTCTACACCGCTAGAAAGCAAGAGGAAAAGTTCAGTTCTTTTCTACCCAGCTAGAAAGCAAGAGGAAAAGTTCAGTTCTTTTTTACCCAGCTAGAAAGCAAGAGGAAAAGTTCAGTTCTTTTCTACTCAGCTAGAAAGTGAGAGGAAAAGTTCAGTTCTTTTCTACCCAGCTAGAAAGCGAGAGGAAAAGTTCAGTTCTTTTCTACCCAGCTAGAAAGCAAGAGGAAAAGTTCAGTTCTTTTCTACGATGCTAGAAAGCAAGAGGAAAAGTTCAGTTCTTTTCTACCCAGCTAGAAAGCAAGAGGAAAAGTTCAGTTCTTTTCTACCCCGCTAGAAAGTGAGAGGAAAAGTTCAGTTCTTTTCTATGCAGCTAGAAACCAAGAGGAAAAGTTCAGTTCTTTTCTACCCAGCTAGAAAGCAACAGGAAAAGTTCAGTTCTTTTCTACCCAGCTAGAAAGTGAGAGGAAAAGTTCAGTTCTTTTCTACGAAGCTAGAAAGCAAGAGGAAAAGTTCAGTTCTTTTCTAACCCGCTAGAAAGTGAGAGGAAAAGTTCAGTTCTTTTCTACCCAACTAGAAAGCAAGAGGAAAAGTTCAGTTCTTTTATACCCAGCTAGAAAGCAAGAGGAAAAGTTCAGTTCTTTTCTACCCAGCTATAAAGCAAGAGGAAAAGTTCAGTTCTTTTCTACCCAGCTAGAAAGCAAAAGGAAAATTTCAGTTCTTTTCTACCCAGCCAGAAAGCAAGAGGAAAAGTTCAGTTCTTTTCTACCCAGCTAGAAAGTGAGAGGAAAAGTTCAGTTGTTTTTTACCCAGCTAGAAAGTGAGAGGAAAAGTTCAGTTCTTTTCTACCCAGCTAGAAAGCAAGAGGAAAAGTTCAGTTCTTTTCTACCCAGCTAGAAAGCAAGAGGAAAAGTTCAGTTCTTTTGTACCGAGCTAGAAGGCAAGAGGAAAAGTTCAGTTCTTTTCTACATAGCTAGAAAGTGAGAGGAAAAGTTCAGTTCTTTTTTACCCAGCTAGAAAGCAAGAGGAAAAGTTCAGTTCTTTTCTACACCGCTAGAAAGCAAGAGGAAAAGTTAAGTTCTTTTCTACCCAGCTAGAAAGCAAGATGAAATATTCAGTTCTTTTCTACCCAGCTAGAAAGCAAGAGGAAAAGTTCAGTTCTTTTCTACCCAGCTAGAAAGCAAAAGGAAAATTTCAGTTCTTTTCTACCACGCCAGGAAGCAAGAGGAAAAGTTCAGTTCTTTTCTACCCCTTCAGGAAGCAAGAGGAAAAGTTCAGTTCTTTTCTACCCAGCTAGAAAGCAAGAGGAAAAGTTCAGTTCTTTTCCACCCCGCCAGGAAGCAAGAGGAAAAGTTCAGTTCTTTTCTACCCAGCTAGAAAGTGAGAGGAAAAGTTCAGTTCTTTTCTACCCAGCTAGAAAGCAAGAGGAAAAGTTCAGTTTTTTTCCACCCCGCCAGGAAGCAAGAAGAAAAGTTCAGTTCTTTTCTACCCAGCTAGAAAGCAAGAGGAAAAGTTCAGTTCTTTTCTACCCAGCTAGAAAGTGAGAGAAAAAGTTCAGTTCTTTTCTACACAGCTAGAAAGCCAGAGGAAAAGTTCAGTTCTTTTATACCCAGCTAGAAAGCAAGAGGAAAAGTTCAGTTCTTTTCTACCCAGCCAGAAAGCAAAAGGAAAAGTTCGGTTCTTTTCTACCCCGCTAGAAAGTGAGAGGAAAAGTTCAGTTGTTTTTTACCCAGCTAGAAAGTGAGAGGAAAAGTTCAGTTCTTTTCTACTCAGCTAGAAAGCAAGAGGAAAAGTTCAGTTCTTTTCTACCCAGCTAGAAAGCAAGAGGAAATGTTCACTTCTTTTCTACCCAGCTAGAAAACAAGAGCAAAAGTTCAGTTCTTTTCTACCCCGCTAGAAAGTGAGAGGAAAAGTTCAGTTGTTTTTTACCCAGCTAGAAAGTGAGAGGAAAAGTTCAGTTCTTTTCTACCCAGCTAGAAAGCAAGAGGAAAAGTTCAGTTCTTTTCTACCCAGCTAGAAAGCAAGAGGAAAAGTTCAGTTTTTTTTTACCCAGCTAGAAGGCAAGAGGAAAAGTTCAGTTCTTTTCTACTCAGCTAGAAAGTGAGAGGAAAAGTTCAGTTCTTTTTTACCCAGCTAGAAAGCAAGAGGAAAAGTTCAGTTCTTTTCTACACCGCTAGAAAGCAAGAGGAAAAGTTCAGTTCTTTTCTACCCAGCTAGAAAGCAAGAGGAAAAGTTCAGTTCTTTTTTACCCAGCTAGAAAGCAAGAGGAAAAGTTCAGTTCTTTTCTACTCAGCTAGAAAGTGAGAGGAAAAGTTCAGTTCTTTTCTACCCAGCTAGAAAGCAAGAGGAAAATTTCAGTTCTTTTCTACCCAGCTAGAAAGTGAGAGGAAAAATTCAGTTATTTTCTTCCCAGCTAGAAAGTGAGAGGAAAAGTTCAGTTCTTTTCTACCCAGCTAGAAAGCAAGAGGAAAAGTTCAGTTCTTTTCTACCCAGCTAGAAAGTGAGAGGAAAAGTTCAGTTCTTTTCTACCCAGCTAGAAAGGAAGAGGAAAAGTTCAGTTTTTTTTCACCCCGCCAGGAAGCAAGAGGAAAAGTTCAGTTCTTTTCTACCCAGCTAGAAAGCAAGAGGAAAAGTTCAGTTCTTTTCTACCCAGCTAGAAAGTGAGAGAAAAAGTTCAGTTCTTTTCTACACAGCTAGAAAGCAAGAGGAAAAGTTCAGTTCTTTTGTACCCAGCTAGAAAGCAAGAGGAAAAGTTCAGTTCTTTTCTACCCAGCCAGAAAGCAAGAGGAAAAGGTCAGTTCTTTTCTACCCCGCTAGAAAGGGAGAGGAAAAGTTCAGTGCTTTTATACCCAGCTAGAAAGTGAGAGGAAAAGTTCAGTTCTTTTCTACCCAGCTAGAAAGCAAGAGGAAAAGTTCAGTTCTTTTCTACCCAGCTAGAAAGCAAGAGGAAAAGTTCAGTTCTTTTCTACCCAGCTAGAAAGCAAGAGGAAAAGTTCAGTTCTTTTCTACCCAGCTAGAAAGCAAGAGGAAAAGTTCAGTTCTTTTCTACCCTCCGAGAAAGCAAGAGGAAAAGTTCAGTTCTTTTCTACCCAGCTAGAAAGCAAGAGGAAAAGTTCAGTTCTTTTCTACCCCGCTAGAAAGTGAGAGGAAAAGTTCAGTTCTTTTCTATGCAGCTAGAAAGTGAGAGGAAAAGTTCAGTTCTTTTCTACCCAGCTATAAAGTGAGAGGAAAAGTTCAGTTCTTTTCTACCCAGCTAGAAAGCAAGAGGAAAAGTTCAGTTCTTTTCTACACCGCTAGAAAGCAAGCTCAAAAGTTCAGTTCTTTTCTACCCAGCTAGAAAGCAAGAGGAAAAGTTCAGTTCTTTTCTACCCAGCTAGAAAGCAAGAGGAAAAGTTCAGTTCTTTTCTACTCAGCTAGAAAGTGAGAGGAAAAGTTCAGTTCTTTTATACCCAGCTAGAAAGCACGAGGAAAAGTTCAGTTCTTTTCTACCCAGCTACAAAGTTAGAGGAAAAGTTCAGTTCTTTTCTACCCCGCTAGAAAGCAAGAGGAAAAGTTCAGTTCTTTTCTACCCAGCTAGAAAGCAAGAGGAAAAGTTCAGTTCTTTTCTACCCAGCCAGAAAGTGAGAGGAAAAGTTCAGTTCTTTTCTACCCAGCTAGAAAGCAAGAGGAAAAGTTCAGTTCTTTTCTACCCAGCTAGAAAGCAAAAGGAAAAGTTCAGTTCTTTTCTACCCAGCTAGAAAGCAAGAGGAAAAGTTCAGTTCTTTTCTACCCAGCTAGAAAGTGAGAGGAAAAGTTCAGTTCTTTTCTACCCAGCTAGAAAGCAAGAGGAAAAGTTCAGTTCTTTTCTACACCGCTAGAAAGCAAGCTCAAAAGTTCAGTTCTTTTCTACCCAGCTAGAAAGCAAGAGGAAAAGTTCAGTTCTTTTTTACCCAGCTAGAAAGCAAGAGGAAAAGTTCAGTTCTTTTCTACTCAGCTAGAAAGTGAGAGGAAAAGTTCAGTTCTTTTCTACCCAGCTAGAAAGCACGAGGAAAAGTTCAGTTCTTTTCTACCCAGCTACAAAGTGAGAGGAAAAGTTCAGTTCTTTTCTACCCCGCTAGAAAGCAAGAGGAAAAGTTCAGTTCTTTTCTACCCAGCCAGAAAGTGAGAGGAAAAGTTCAGTTCTTTTCTACCCAGCTAGAAAGCAAGAGGAAAAGTTCAGTTCTTTTCTACCCAGCTAGAAAGCAAAAGGAAAAGTTCAGTTCTTTTCTACCCAGCTAGAAAGCAAGAGGAAAAGTTCAGTTCTTTTCTACCCAGCTAGAAAGTGAGAGGAAAAGTTCAGTTCTTTTCTACCCCGCTAGAAAGCAAGAGGAAAAGTTCAGTTCTTTTCTACCCAGCTAGAAAGTGAGAGGAAAAGTTCAGTTCTTTTCTACCCAGCTAGAAAGTAAGAGGAAAAGTTCAGTTCTTTTCTACCCAGCTAGAAAGTGAGAGGAAAAGTTCAGTTCTTTTCCACCCCGCCAGGAAGCAAGAGGAAAAGTTCAGTTCTTTTCTACCCTGCTAGAAAGCAAGAGGAAAAGTTCAGTTCTTTTCTACCCCGCTAGAAAGCAAGAGGAAAAGTTCAGTTCTTTTCTACCCAGCCAGAAAGTAAGAGGAAAAGTTCAGTTATTTTCTACCCAGCTAGAAAGCAAGAGGAAAAGTTCAGTTCTTTTCTACCCTGCTAGAAAGTGAGAGGAAAAGTTCAGTTCTTTTCTACCCAGCTAGAAAGCAAGAGGAAAAGTTCAGTTCTTTTCTACACCGCTAGAAAGTGAGAGGAAAAGTTCAGTTCTTTTCTATGCAGCTAGAAAGTGAGAGGAAAAGTTCAGTTCTTTTCTACCCAGCTATAAAGCAAGAGGAAAAGTTCAGTTCTTTTCTACCCAGCTAGAAAGCAAGAGGAAAAGTTCAGTTCTTTTCTACCCAGCTAGAAAGCAAGAGGAAAAGTTCAGTTCTTTTCTACCCTGCGAGAAAGCAAGAGGAAAAGTTCAGTTCTTTTCTACCCAGCTAGAAAGCAAGAGGAAAAGTTCAGTTCTTTTCTACCCCGCTAGAAAGTGAGAGGAAAAGTTCAGTTCTTTTCTATGCAGCTATAAAGTTAGAGGAAAAGTTCAGTTCTTTTCTACCCAGCTATAAAGTGAGAGGAAAAGTTCAGTTCTTTTCTACCCAGCTAGAAAGCAAGAGGAAAAGTTCAGTTCTTTTCTACACAGCTAGAAAGCAAGATCAAAAGTTCAGTTCTTTTCTACCCAGCTAGAAAGCAAGAGGAAAAGTTCAGTTCTTTTTTACCCAGCTAGAAAGCAAGAGGAAAAGTTCAGTTCTTTTCTACTCAGCTAGAAAGTGAGAGGAAAAGTTCAGTTCTTTTCTACCCAGCTAGAAAGCACGAGGAAAAGTTCAGTTCTTTTCTACCCAGCTACAAAGTGAGAGGAAAAGTTCAGTTCTTTTCTACCCCGCTAGAAAGCTAGAGGAAAAGTTCAGTTCTTTTCTACCCCGCTAGAAAGCAAGAGGAAAAGTTCAGTTCTTTTCTACCCAGCTAGAAAGTGAGAGGAAAAGTTCAGTTCTTTTCTACCCAGCTAGAAAGCAAGAGGAAAAGTTCAGTTCTTTTCTACCCAGCTAGAAAGCAAAAGGAAAAGTTCAGTTCTTTTCTACCCAGCTAGAAAGCAAGAGGAAAAGTTCAGTTCTTTTCTACACAGCTAGAAAGTGAGAGGAAAAGTTCAGTTCTTTTCTACCCAGCTAGAAAGCAAGAGGAAAAGTTCAGTTCTTTTCTACACCGCTAGAAAGCCAGCTCAAAAGTTCAGTTCTTTTCTACCCAGCTAGAAAGCAAGAGGAAAAGTTCAGTTCTTTTTTACCCAGCTAGAAAGCAAGAGGAAAAGTTCAGTTCTTTTCTACTCAGCTAGAAAGTGAGAGGAAAAGTTCAGTTCTTTTCTACCCAGCTAGAAAGCACGAGGAAAAGTTCAGTTCTTTTCTACCCAGCTACAAAGTGAGAGGAAAAGTTCAGTTCTTTTCTACCCCGCTAGAAAGCAAGAGGAAAAGTTCAGTTCTTTTCTACCCCGCTAGAAAGCAAGAGGAAAAGTTCAGTTCTTTTCTACCCAGCCAGAAAGTGAGAGGAAAAGTTCAGTTCTTTTCTACCCAGCTAGAAAGCAAGAGGAAAAGTTCAGTTCTTTTCTACCCAGCTAGAAAGCAAGAGGAAAAGTTCAGTTCTTTTCTACCCAGCTAGAAAGCAAGAGGAAAAGTTCAGTTCTTTTCTACCCAGCTAGAAAGTGAGAGGAAAAGTTCAGTTCTTTTCTACCCCGCTAGAAAGCAAGAGGAAAAGTTCAGTTCTTTTCTACCCAGCTAGAAAGTGAGAGGAAAAGTTCAGTTCTTTTCTACCCAGCTAGAAAGTAAGAGGAAAAGTTCAGTTCTTTTCTACCCAGCTAGAAAGTGAGAGGAAAAGTTCAGTTCTTTTCCACCCCGCCAGGAAGCAAGAGGAAAAGTTCAGTTCTTTTCTACCCCGCTAGAAAGCAAGAGGAAAAGTTCAGTTCTTTTCTACCCCGCTAGAAAGCAAGAGGAAAAGTTCAGTTCTTTTCTACCCAGCCAGAAAGTGAGAGGAAAAGTTCAGTTCTTTTCTACCCAGCTAGAAAGCAAGAGGAAAAGTTCAGTTATTTTCTACCCTGCTAGAAAGTGAGAGGAAAAGTTCAGTTCTTTTCTACCCAGCTAGAAAGCAAGAGGAAAAGTTCAGTTCTTTTCTACACCGCTAGAAAGCAAGAGGAAAAGTTCAGTTCTTTTCTACCCAGCTAGAAAGCAAGAGGAAAAGTTCAGTTCTTTTTTACCCAGCTAGAAAGCAAGAGGAAAAGTTCAGTTCTTTTCTACTCAGCTAGAAAGTGAGAGGAAAAGTTCAGTTCTTTTCTACCCAGCTAGAAAGCAAGAGGAAAATTTCAGTTCTTTACTACCCAGCTAGAAAGTGAGAGGAAAAATTCAGTTCTTTTCTACCCAGCTAGAAAGTGAGAGGAAAAGTTCAGTTCTTTTCTACCCAGCTAGAAAGCAAGAGGAAAAGTTCAGTTCTTTTCTACCCAGCTAGAAAGTGAGAGGAAAAGTTCAGTTCTTTTCTACCCACCTAGAAAGAAAGAGGAAAAGTTCAGTTCTTTTCTACCCAGCTAGAAAGTGAGAGGAAAAGTTCAGTTCTTTTATACCCAGCTAGAAAGCAAGAGGAAAAGTTCAGTTCTTTTCTACCCAGCCAGAAAGCAAGAGGAAAAGTTCAGTTCTTTTCTACCCCGCTAGAAAGTGAGAAGAAAAGTTCAGTTGTTTTTTACCCAGCTAGAAAGTGAGAGGAAAAGTTCAGTTCTTTTCTACCCCGCTAGAAAGCAAGAGGAAAAGTTCAGTTCTTTTCTACCCAGCTAGAAAGCAAGAGGAAAAGTTCAGTTCTTTTTTACCCAGCTAGAAGGCAAGAGGAAAAGTTCAGTTCTTTTCTACTCAGCTAGAAAGTGAGAGGAAAAGTTCAGTTCTTTTTTACCCAGCTAGAAAGTGAGAGGAAAAGTTCAGTTCTTTTCTACCCAGCTAGAAAGCAAGAGGAAAAGTTCAGTTCTTTTCTACCCAGCTAGAAAGAAAGAGGAAAAGTTCAGTTCTTTTTTACCCAGCTAGAAGGCAAGAGGAAAAGTTCAGTTCTTTTCTACTCAGCTAGAAAGTGAGAGGAAAAGTTCAGTTCTTTTCTACCCAGCTAGAAAGCAAGAGGAAAAGTTCAGTTCTTTTCTACCCAGCTAGAAAGCAAGAGGAAAAGTTCAGTTCTTTTTTACCCAGCTAGAAAGCAAGAGGAAAAGTTCAGTTCTTTTCTACTCAGCTAGAAAGTGAGAGGAAAAGTTCAGTTCTTTTCTACCCAGCTAGAAAGTGAGAGGAAAATTTCAGTTCTTTTCTACCCAGCTAGAAAGTGAGAGGAAAAATTCAGTTCTTTTCTACCCAGCTAGAAAGTGAGAGGAAAAGTTCAGTTCTTTTCTACCCAGCTAGAAAGCAAGAGGAAAAGTTCAGTTCTTTTCTACCCAGCTAGAAAGTGAGAGGAAAAGTTCAGTTCTTTTCTACCCAGCTAGAAAGGAAGAGGAAAAGTTCAGTTTTTTTTCACCCCGCCAGGAAGCAAGAGGAAAAGTTCAGTTCTTTTCTACCCAGCTAGAAAGCAAGAGGAAAAGTTCAGTTCTTTTCTACCCAGCTAGAAAGTGAGAGAAAAAGTTCAGTTCTTTTCTACACAGCTAGAAAGCAAGAGGAAAAGTTCAGTTCTTTTATACCCAGCTAGAAAGCAAGAGGAAAAGTTCAGTTCTTTTCTACCCAGCCAGAAAGCAAGAGGAAAAGGTCAGTTCTTTTCTACCCCGCTAGAAAGTGAGAGGAAAAGTTCAGTGTTTTTTTACCCAGCTAGAAAGTGAGAGGAAAAGTTCAGTTCTTTTCTACCCAGATAGAAAGCAAGAGGAAAAGTTCAGTTCTTTTCTACCCAGCGAGAAAGCAAGAGGAAAAGTTCAGTTCTTTTCTACCCAGCTAGAAAGCAAGAGGAAAAGTTCAGTTCTTTTCTACCCAGCTAGAAAGCAAGAGGAAAAGTTCAGTTCTTTTCTACCCAGCTAGAAAGCAAGAGGAAAAGTTCAGTTCTTTTCTACCCAGCTAGAAAGCAAGAGGAAAAGTTCAGTTCTTTTCTACCCAGCTAGAAAGTGAGAGGAAAAGTTCAGTTCTTTTCTATGCAGCTAGAAAGTGAGAGGAAAAGTTCAGTTCTTTTCTACCCAGCTATAAAGTGAGAGGAAAAGTGCAGTTCTTTTCTAACCGGCTAGAAAGCAAGAGGAAAAGTTCAGTTCTTTTCTACACCGCTAGAAAGCAAGAGGAAAAGTTCAGTTGTTTTCTACCCAGCTAGAAAGCAAGAGGAAAAGTTCAGTTCTTTTTTACCCAGCTAGAAAGCAAGAGGAAAAGTTCAGGTCTTTTCTACTCAGCTAGAAAGTGAGAGGAAAAGTTCAGTTCTTTTCTACCCAGCTAGAAAGCAAGAGGAAAAGTTCAGTTCTTTTTTACACCGCTAGAAAGCAAGAGGAAAAGTTCAGTTCTTTTCTACCCAGCTAGAAAGCAAGAGGAAGAGTTCAGTTCTTTTTTACCCAGCTAGAAAGCAAGTGGAAAAGTTCAGTTCTTTTCTACTCAGCTAGAAAGTGAGAGGAAAAGTTCAGTTCTTTTCTACCCAGCTAGAAAGCAAGAGGAAAATTTCAGTTCTTTTCTACCCAGCTAGAAAGTGAGAGGAAAAATTCAGTTCTTTTCTACCCAGCTAGAAAGTGAGAGGAAAAGTTCAGTTCTTTTCTACCCAGCTAGAAAGCAAGAGGAAAAGTTCAGTTCTTTTCCTCTGCTAACAGGGTAGCCCTTATGACATGTGGATGTGATATTTTGTGTAACTGTTCATTTTTATTGATCAGTGTCATTGAAGCTTTTTTTCTTCCAGTTTTCATACTTCTTTTTCTATTTTTAATTATCTTACAGGATTCTCTGGGATCCCTAAAACAGAAAACCAATCTCATCTGCAAAGAAAACCAGTCACTACTTGAACAGCTGAAGAGCAAAACAATTGAACAACTCATGAACCAAAAGGTTAGTTCCTGCTAAACAAAATACAGTACAGTAAAAACCCGCGCATAAGAACCTAAAATTTAAAAAAACTGTTAGGCTAAAATTTCACTTTTAAGCACCCTTCACATACTGTAAGAACCATTTTAGGCTAAAATCCTAAAACAGGTTCTTATTTTTTAAAAAGAAAAAACAATAGAATCAATCTTTTCAAAAATATATTTATAACACAGTCTGTACACAATAATGCTATAAACACTATAACACTACACGGTTACTGTAAAGAACATGTCCCCATTGAATTAAAAAATCCAACTTAAAATGAAACTCTATATTAGTTCTTGAACAAAAATTAAGAACCTAGTTAGCCTAATTTAACACTAAATACCATTTATATAAGAACCTGTTTAGGATAACTTGAAAAAACCTAGGTTCTTATACGCGGGTTTTTACTGTAACTGCTTTTAATAGGCTTTTAATACAAACTGCAGTATGAAACTCATTGCAGCTCAAAGACTCACAATATCCACCGTTATTCACTTTGCCTTTGGTGAATAATCGTTAAATATGACTCTAAAATTCAAGTATTGGTCTTAGGACCTTGAAGGAACAAGACGCACCACATACAACGACCCACACGACTATATTGCAGATGATAATGGAGAGGAAGAAGATAGAAATAGGGAAGGATTGCTAAATATTGGACAAGGAACAAACTCAAAAAATGATGAAACAACTGAATGGTTTCCTGTAGAAATGGATGGAAGTAGAAGTACAGCTAAATCTATGGATGATCAGGTACACTAAGTATATTTTTAGGGTCACGTGTCGTTAAGTTAACCAGTGCTTGACAAGGCATAGGGTCCATAGCTCAGTCATTGGTGAATTTGATACACACATTTCAATATATCTCCAATCCACATAGCCTTTAAAGCTTTAGTACCCTAAAAGTATAGCACTTCTGGAGAGAGGGAGTGAAGGGTGCATAATTTACCTCCTTAATAAAAACTAAAAAAATTTTAAACAAACGTTTTGCATGATAAAATGACACCGGACAACAGCCATGTTGGATGGCAGAAACAATACAATTGTTTCTATATAAAGTTCTGCCATCTCACATGTTTTCCAGCACATAACATGGAAAACCAGTTACTGTTTATAAGTTAAAGCCTGCTGCTTGAATTTATTTTATGACTGCTTGTTAGCCTCACAAGCAACAGACTATCAAGTTCTAATGAAAATTATTAATTTTGTGTGTGATGTGTGTGATTTTTTAGCTCTTTCTCTCTCCAAAAGAAAGAAAGTTTGTGATGAAAATGGAAGATGAAGTGGTGAGTTTTCAAATGCTTTTATTTTTCAGCACTAATTATTTATGATATCTAGACAAGGTGAAAATACTGTATCTTGAAACTCTTGAAATGAGAAGTGCAATAAAAATATTCAAACTAAAAATACTTTCACAAGTGTTTCGGTTAATCCAAATAGTCATACAACAATAAATATTTGTTATTCATAGTCTCGTTGATAAACTCAATGGTGCCATGCATCAGAATTGCATTATTCTGTAGGTTAATCTGATTAAGACTTACTGTAAAAGTTGTTGTTTCATAAAAATGTTTGGAAGGTACTGACTGGTTTTCCTTTTCATGATAAGGATAAAATAAGACATCTTCATGAGGGCAAAACAAAGCAGCTAGAGTCACTACTGTATGCTGCAAGGTAACCATTACCATTCCCTGTTACATAACTTGTGTCCATTTATTAAACAAGGCTTCTTGAACTTCTTACTGAAACGATGCTAATGTGACAGCACACACAATGCACAAGTGCACAAGTTCTAGCACTCACAGATAACAGGCCCCCCGCCCCACTCCCCCACAAAATAAAAAGTTATCATGCTGGAATTTAAAATAGTCAGTGTTTCAGCTTATTTTTGTTATAACTAAAATTATGATATGTATGTAAAAACTTTGTCAGAATTTGATGACTTTTATCCAGAATAAAATAAATCTCATTTCCATGCTAGAAAAGTTTCCATTACATCCATTTCCAATTCCCAGTGACGCTAAACACCATATGTTATATTCAGCTCCCAACTCCTTCAGACCCTGACCTGTTATCAGTGACCATAAACACCAGTGACCATAAACACCATACAGTATGTTACTGTAGTATGTTCAGCTTCCAACTCCTTCAGACCCTGACCTGTTATCAGTGACCATAAATACCAGTGACCATAAACGCCATACAGTATGTTACTGTAGTATGTTCAGCTTCCAACTCCTTCAGACCCTGACCTGTTATCAGTGACCATAAACACCAGTGACCATAAACGCCATACAGTATGTTACTGTAGTATGTTCAGCTTCCAACTCCTTCAGACCCTGACCTGTTATCAGTGACCATAAACACCAGTGACCATAAACGCCATACAGTATGTTACTGTAGTATGTTCAGCTTCCAACTCCTTCAGACCCTGACCTGTTATCAGTGACCATAAACACCAGTGACCATAAACACCAGTGACCATAAACACCAGTGACCATAAACACCATACAGTATGTTACTGTAGTATGTTCAGCTTCCAACTCCTTCAGACCCTGACCTGTTATCAGTGACCATAAACACCAGTGACCATAAACACCAGTGACCATAAACACCAGTGACCATAAACACCAGTGACCATAAACACCAGTGACCATAAACACCAGTGACCATAAACACCAGTGACCATAAACACCATACAGTATGTTACTGTAGTATGTTCAGCTTCCAACTCCTTCAGACCCTGACCTGTTATCAGTGACCATAAACACCAGTGACCATAAACACCAGTGACCATAAACACCAGTGACCATAAACACCAGTGACCATAAACACCAGTGACCATAAACACCAGTGACCATAAACACCAGTGACCATAAACACCAGTGACCATAAACACCATACAGTATGTTACTGTAGTATGTTCAGCTTCCAACTCCTTCAGTACCCTGACCTGTTATCATTTCTACTACTGTAGAAGCTTTGTTTACATGTATATCTATACTACAAAATAAATAAATCTAAATCAATATGAATATGCTATTGCATATCTGTTCATATGCCACAAGATCATATCTGTTCTTCTAGGGATGACATAGAAGAGTATGTGAGACATATTGCAAGGCTGGAGGACAAATTAAGGTTAGATCACTGTTATATTTACTGTACAAAGTGTTCGGTACCTGACTTGTATAATTGGCTGTTTCTGAGGCAGTACTTGGCAGTACCCCATATATAATGTAGAAAATGGTTTCATACTGTAGCTGTATTGTTAGTAACATTACACTAACATTACATTATCCTAAATTGCAGAGCCAGAGAAGCCCATCACATTGCTGAACATGTAAGTTTACATTGATCTCTATATCAACCTTGTTGAATCCTCAACTTCTTGGCTTTTCTAATTCAGAGCAGGGTTAACTTACAGAGAAGGGAGGAAAACTAGTCATAGCAAAGAAACCCTCATTAGTCCCATCAAACTCTGCTCACAGGTGATTTCAGGTTCAGGAATCAAAAGAACCCCCAAAAGCAAGAAATTTAAGAATGTGAATGATTTTCATGAATTGTAATCATTGTTTGTTTGTATGATATCTAGCCTGGTCAACCAGTCTTGTGTGTTAAGTGTGGTCATCAAGAAGCTGTGCTATCATCCACCCATGGAGATGCATTGAACAAGACCCTAGAAAAGCTGAAGAGGTAGTATATAATATATATTTGTACTCACTTACAAATTGACTGAACCATCTGACTGATCGACTGACTGACCTACTGACCGACTGACCAGTCAACCAACTGACTGACAGATTGATTGACTAACTGATGGATTGGCTGACTGACTGACCATCCAACCAACTGATTGACTGACTGATGGACCAACCAACTGACTGACAAACCGATTGTCTGACCCACCCACGGACTGACCAACCAACCAACGAATGGATGGAATGAGCAATTAACTGATCAACTAATCTGCTCACCAACCTATTACATATTGTCATATTTTAGGGCTAATCTTGCACAAATAAAGTCACATATTGATTATTCCTACTTGTAATTTTAAGGGAGAGGGACGATTTGATGGAAACCCTCACAAGCCAGAACTCTGCCATGGCAAAGGCTCGACAGAGAGAACTCGATGCCTACACACAAGTGAAAAAGAGTTGTGAGATGGCTGAACAAGCTCAGTTACAGAAAGCCGAAGTAAGTATGCAACTTACCAGAGAAATGTAAGGGGCATGCATCCCCCTGAACTAACGGTATAGACCCGTAGGTTGGACGTTTTTTTTTTAGGGCAACATGGGTGGTGTTCGCGACTATTGCGTCGTCTCACAGCTGTGAGTCCAACGGATCGAGTCGCTGTTTCAAGCCCTGTCGTCATCACATGTGAATTGAGTTTGTTTGATGTGTTGTTCCCTCCTATGCTACGAGGGTTTTCTCCAGGTTCTCCAGTTTCTTCCCACCGTAAAAATCATTATGTGAGTTGAGCGTTGTGTGCATAGAATATTAAATGCAGTGGTAGTGCATGTAAGCGTAAAGTTTCCCTAATTAGTGCGAAAGCGCTAGAATGACTAGACACTTAAATAAAGTGATTTATTTATTTATTTTCATCTTCAAACCATGTGTTATTTCTTAGAGTATTATTTCTTTGTTTAACGCTTATGAATGAAAAAACACATGAATATGGATACAACTCAAACAAAGAATCTTATTCTTAATAGAATGACTAATTGGAAATAGTTAAACAATAGGTCCAAGTCAAAAGGGTGTATTGACTCTGTGTTTTCTTCTGTAGGCAATCATTCAAGTCCAACAGCTCAGGCAAGAACTACAACAGCAAAAGGATCGATACGACAAGTATGTAACCAGTGCAAAGGAACATGCTGCGAAGGATCAAGAGACAACTAAGTCTGATTACCTGAAACAGATGGATGCACTCAATAGCAAGGTAGGATAATATTGGATTACTATTAGGGAATCAATGAGACCCTACCAGAATTTGCTTGAGTGACCACTATATAATAGATCCAAGTTGAGGATGGACTAGATAAAATTAACATAGTCAATGGATGAACACATTAAGTCAACCTTGACTTCAACTCATTTTTGGTAGTCACTAGAGCAAATTTGAGGAACCCAATGTGTGAGAATTGTTAGTTATGTTCAAGTTCTCGAGACTGTTTCGAAATCTGTATTAAAATAGAGTTGAAGTCAAAAGGCTGAAATCTGGTATATTAATGTGTATTCTTTATTCATTATCATACTTTATGTTATTTGAATAGGTTAAACAGGCAAATGAGGAACGTGCAGCAATGGAAAACCAACTAGAAAGAGCCACTAGAGAAAAAGTAAGCTACTTGTAACTTGGATGATATTAGTTCTGTGCATTCGTCTCTAATAAAATAAATTTAAACTAATTTCTAAATATTTACTTATTTGTTTTTTTGTTTTTGTTTTTGTTTTTATTTTTTCCCCAAAAGGTTGCACTATTATCAGAGTTAGAACAAGCTAAGGCTCAGATCCTGGCCAATGCTGCTGATGTATCCAAGGTAATTCCCATCTGTACGTAAAAGCTACATTAGGCTGTCTAGGTTTGCCATCAAGTAACTATGACAATATGATTTGTTTAGGTTGGTCAGGATAAGATAAACGAGCTCACAGAAACTCAGGTGAAGCTTTCGTTAGCAACACAAGAAATCTCATCACTCAAATCTGCATTGCAGACGTCTAACAGACAACGTGAACAGGTAATGGTCGGCCCTGCCTTCATTTCGCATGCTTTCACACCGTTGAGGTGCACTACTGCTGTACCTGCGGTGGAGATTTGCGATAACAGTGTACATGTTTTTCCTCTCGCAATATTTGTTTTGAGTGACTCTTGAACTTGCCCATCCACCACCACCTTCACCCACCCTTCTCACCCTACTCCTCCCCCCAACCCTCATACTGTCATTACAGCCCCCCTGCATACTGTCGCCCTACCCCTTCCCCAACCCACATATGGTCATTGCCCTCCCCCTGCATATTGTCGCTTTTAGATAATTTTTTAATATTTTATCGACAGGAGAAAACACGCTTTACAACAGAGATGGGAGAATTGCGTCGTCGCCTGGAGGAAGCTGAAAGAGGTTGGATGGATAACAAGGAAGAATGTCGTAGACTGACAGAAAAACTAGACAATGCTGAAAGAGATGTAAGCTTATTTTATTGAATTCGGTAACTTGAAAAATTGAAACGCGGGAAAGAGGGGGAAGTTGAAGAACTAACAAGACTTTAACAAATCTCATATAGCCTACGTCGACTCAAACAATGGTTAAGACGTCAAGTTTTATCATACCCTGAGACAGCGTCTGGGCTGATCAAAGTCAGTACAATGCTAACTCTCTGATTGAATCGGAATTTAGCGCGTTTGGTTTTAGCTTGCGGTGCATGGGAGGAAAACCGGAAAATCGGGAGAAAAACCTTCGAATCAAGGGCAAGCCCTTACCATTGCTCACCTGTGATCCTGAGTCAAGGGTTGGACTGCACGTAGGCTAGTTTTTTAAAGAGAAGCTAAAGCCGTGTATTTTCTTTGAAGGTAAAACTGGAGAGAAAATGAACCCTAAGGTTTCTCCACATTCAACTTCTTTTATTTTATTTTCTTCCAGGTTAAAATGGTCACTGCAGCGCGGATAAAAACAGAAGAAGCAAGGACTAACGATGTCACGAGCATCCGACAACAAGCACACAAGAGAGAACAACACATGTCTGCCCTGCTGCAAGAAGCAGAGAAGAGACACGGTGAGTCAACTAGGGAAGAAATACAAGCTCTATTAAAGCAGAGGTGATAGATAAGAGGGATAGACACAAGAGGGAGAAACTCCTGGGTGAGGATATAGAAGAACGTACGCATTGATTGGACTAAGGAGGGGTTCCGGGTGGCAGTTGGAACAGACCTAGGGGTAAGAGAGACAGAGGGGGCGAAGAAGGAGAGTACGTTAGTAGTCTATGGACCAGTAGAGGGGAGGACAAACGAATTATAGTTATGTATTTTGGGTAGGGAGAGAGGGTAAATTGCTATATGTATTGTTCATCGATAAACCATGTCATGTAAACCAAGTATACACATAACAGGATGAAGAGAGAAAAAGGGGAAAATGTTCCCTAGAAATGCAAACTTTTCAATTTCCAAATCCATCAATTTTGTTTTCAATTGAAATTATTCAACTATTACTTGCAAAAGTCGGTAAACGATGTTACTTAATATTCGAGCCACTTTTATTGTTTGAGTGCATCCGTAACAAATGTATCCTCACTGACCAGCACAAGTACGTGTTGAGCTCGAACACATGTTGGAATCTCAGCTCCAAATATCAGATGACTTGAAAGAAGAATGTAAAAAACTTACCCAGCAGCTGCAAGACATTTCAGTCAAGTCAAGGTCAGTATTCTATGCTAATATACCCTTTATTAATCAGTAGACCCTAATTCCATTGTATTTGTGTGTGTGTGTGTGTCTATTTGACTATTACACGTTGACTAGTATTTTTATTTCACGGGTTAAATGCCTTCACTCTACTTTGTTGTATCTTAGCCGTTGTCTTTGATGTCGCCTGCTTATTGATATAAGCGAGCTTCTTTTTGGGGTGATAGTGACAGTAAGAAATTAATTGCCACCAAATAAAAACCATTAAGCAGTGGCAATTTTATTTTATTTCAGTTCATAGATTAGCGTTTGCGCTAAATAATGATTTTTCACGCGAAGAGGGAGGTCCTTGCAGATTGACAGGCTCAGTTAGTGAAGCAACACCATATGCGGTTTATCTAAATATGTAGCCAAAAAGTGTTTCGGCTCCCCTTGTGCATCATCCAAGTTTGGCGTTAAAACATTGAAGGCAGGTGCGCACACGTCTATTAGTCTTGCTGGAGGGAAGTCGTTAACCCGTGAAATAGATATTAGACTAATACACTTTAGTAGATTCCAATATCATTATTTTCTTTTGTGTCAAGTTGACTATTGCACGTTAGTATTTTTTGTTTTATGGATCAAATGCCTTCCGGTGTATTTTGTTGTAGGCTAAACTTAATTCCACAAAATGAGGTATGAGAATTTCTGGAAAAAATTCCTCTGTTTAGTTCTCATAGATGTTGTTTCGTTATAGGGCTGAGATGAAAGAAATTATGAAAGAAAATGAAAGAAAGAAGGCTGAAATAGCGAACCTGACGAGCAAATCTAAAGAACTCGAGAATAGAGTCCAACACAAAGATAAACAATTGAATAAGATGACCAGTAAAATATCAACGCTTGAGAACTATATCAAGAAGTACACACAGCAGGTAAGATGGTGGGACCTACAGGGAAGGACTGAAGTCCCCCTCGTCGGAAATTATTTTCCTCCCTTGTCGGGGATTATTTTCCCCCTTTGTCGGGGATTATTTTTCTCCTTTGTCGGGGATTATTTTCCCCCTTGTCGGGGATTATTTTTCCCCCTTGTCGGGGATTATTTTTCCCCCTTGTCGGGGATTATTTTTTCCCCCTGTCGGGGATTATTTTTCCCCTTGTCGGGGATTATTCCCCCCTTGTCGGGGATTATTTTTCCCCTTGTCGGGGATTATTTCCCCGCTTGTCGGGGATTATTTTTCCCCTTGTCGGGGATTATTTCTCCCCCTTGTCAGGGATTATTTCCCCCCTTGTCGGGGATTATTTTTCCCCTTGTCGGGGATTATTTCCCCGCTTGTCGGGGATTATTTTTCCCCTTGTCGGGGATTATTTCTCCCCCTTGTCAGGGATTATTTCCCCCCTTGTCGGGGATTATTTTTCCCCTTGTCGGGGATTATATTCTAAATAAATTTGCCTTTGCTTACCCCAAGTTGGTTTGTCTAGGGCGTGGCTATATTTGTTATTTTCCCCTTAAATCTACTTTCCTTTTCCGAATTCCCTGTATCCATTCCTAAAGAATCTTGGTGACAATATTATTGTTTTGAATTTTTACTTTCAATAATCGACAGCATACATTTTTCTGCTTACCCCTGACTTTACTCTCTGAAAAATATATCCGATTATACTTCCAGCTTTATCGGTGCTTCTTTTTAATATTAATCCTCCAAGATTTTCCTCTGTCTTTTACCTGACCCCCCTGATTTCCAGTTACAATGAATTTCAACCTAATCTTAAATTATTACGGTCCTTGGATCCTTAATCTGGGTGGAAGGGGGTTACTCCTCACGCAAAAGTGATCAGTGTTTCCTGCTTCGGCCTCTCTTCTCTTCTCTTATTCTTGCATTAAGTTTACAATGCTATTGTTTACGTTTTGGTAGATCTACGAATTGCTTGTAAAACAGAATACACTAATGAAAGACAGACAGAATATGACCAGAGAGGTTGATTACTGGAGACAACAATTACTCGCGTCACGAAAACTAGATGACGTGACACCTACTGACACAGAAAGTAACGCAAGTGTGGCGGATAACATAGATTCGTAGCTCTGATTGGTTGGTATTTGAATGTTGTTTTTATGAGTCTGATTTTTAAACAGGAGTCGAAAAATCTTTTATATGATTTTCTCATGATGAACTTACAAGGAAAATAGTTCAATAGCGATCTATCACGACCCTCAAATATTTTTATATATTTCTAATACATTTTATTAGTTGTTTTTAATGTTTTAACACATGCTTTTTACCGGCATGTTTTAAGGTATTTAAACTAGGTAAAAATTCTATGAGATTCATTTATATTACTCAATACACCCAATGAGTAATTGATAATATAGTTGAACATATTTTTAATTGATCCTGAATTAAGCATGTTTTTTTTAAAAAAAGGCATGCATTTGAAATGGATCCGGCCAAGATATGTCGTATTTTAGTCTTTTTACCAGAGATCTTAGTTTCAAATAAAAGACAAAAAATGTGACCACACCTATCTATACCATGCCAGAATCTAGGCACGAAGCAAAGTCGAATCTTATTCTGCGCCGCACTGTGAGACTGGTAGCGTGGTTATCCTGTTTCTGAGCACAGAACCATTTTACGCACTAGTTCTGAAGCATGCAGCAAATGTAAACACGCCGTAATTCCAATGAAAATATAAATTTGTATATCTTGAAAATACAACGACGCGCGATATTTCTTGTAGACCGTAGTCGTTGTCACATATTCTTAAAGTGTTTTACAGATTATATACTACTAGCACTTTGAACTGCGAACTCACTCATACCCTAAAACCATACCTTGTGTGGATAATCACTTCTGCGACTGAAGAACAAACGTTTGAAATAACATACATCATGCGATCATACACTGTACGTTGTGGTGTGCGGTCCCAAGAAACATTTACACTCCGCCGTATCTGCGCGTGGTGGTTCCAAGATGGTCCTCTAGCCCTGCGCGGCAAGTCACATCGGAATCCATCAAAGCGATTTTGCAAACATGTTGCGCTTTACTTCTCTAGTTCTACGAAAACTCGGCCTCCATCTAGTCGTCTGAAAAAAAGATTTACTTAAATATATATGAAGAGTGGAAAAGGGAGTGAAAGTATAGGCTGGAAGGGGAAGGGTAATAGACAAAGCACGACGAGGTTGGGATGGATTAAGGGATTGGAAAAATAGTAACAGTACACGGGTAGAATATAACGGAACATCCTTAAGGTCGCTCGTAGATTTTCCGATCCATGCTTCTGATTTGAAGTGGATGGCTTTTCTTTAGCTTGATCGAATTTAGATTTCATCAAACGCGCATTGCGTATTCATGATTTCTCTTTGCATTTTCCAAATTGATTATATTTCAAACACTCATCTGCTTAGAAATACTGTTCTTACGAATCATATTCTACTTGAGTGATATTAATTAGGGCATGCACCGACCCGACGGTAGTGCAGAAGGCAGAAATGGCTGTTATCAAAAACCGTAACGATTGTAGACCTTCCAGCAGAGCATTTTGTCTTCTGTATAGTGTGATATCCATTTTTAGTATTTCGAAGATATGCCATGATGACTGCTATTTTCCTGTCGCCTTTCGGCTAGTTTATTGACAGAAAAGAAAACTATTGCATAACAAAAGAAAATTAATAAATATGTCTTTTTGAGTACTTATGAACTTTAATATAAATATTCTTCAAGCGTGGGTAAGATTCAGATAAGAGCTAAGAATAGCCACAATTATGATTAGTCTTAAAAGGTGACTAATAGCCTAAAATTGTACTTCCTAATATCGTCGAGTACGGTAGGTATTGAATATTATATCGTGGGGGCGTTATCCAGTGGGGTTCTTGGGTGTTCGTGATCTCAACCCTAAACATGGGTTTTCCTACTGTCCTTAGTTATCGTTGCTGTGTTATTAGACTGGAAAAAACATTATTTGGCTGACCAACGGTGATTGGTCCGAGCTATTGTCTGTCTCTCTGAGTAGGATATTTGTAATGAGCATGAACAATGTAAGTTAGAGGAGAGGAGGGTAGGTTAGTAGGTGACCTGCAGTGAGGTTAGTTTGTAATCGACTACGACCCCCCCCCCTCGACCACCCATAATAAATTCCAAATTGCCCTTGAAAAGTCGGTATTACCATCGATGCCTTATCCGCAATGAGGGTCTCAAAGTATTCGATCATGTCGTTGCTTTTGATTTTTTCATTCTGTGCTGTTTTATAGATTTGATTTCCATTGAGTAAGCTTCTGTGCGGAAAGAAAGCCATTAGGGATCCTATGACGAGAAGGATTGAGGGCCAACCAGGGGCTGTTGGCCTTGCGGATGGGCCGCTCCAAATTATAGGAACAACTGAGAAAAATTCCTGAAAAAATTCATAAACAAAGGAGGGGAGAGGGAGGGGTGTGGTGGTTGCAAACCAAGGCTGCTCCTTTAGAGTTAGGTAAATAGAACTAATTTGGATTTTTTTTTTTTTTTTTTTGAAAAAAAAACTGAAAGGACGTGTATAGGATCTCTATATGGCAGGCAATGGTGCAGCAGAGTCTTCGAACATGTATTGTAACACTGAAATAACGATATTACCTAAATATCATGTGACTCCCCTCCCCCACCAACCAGAGGATCAGTTCATCGCATTAACGCGTCTAACTCAGTATCATATTCACGAGTAGATCGTGTTTTAAAAAAAATTTACGTCTCTATGATTTCTATAAATATTAACGATATCGGATAATTATGTGTATTTCCGAAATCGCACAAGGACGATCAGGAATCGGATCGTTCTTCTCCCAACAGACACGGAAGTTTTGGTGCTGCTGTTGACACGAATCGTGAGAGAAAGAAACGTTGGGCTGATCGTGAGTGATCATATCTTACCGTGTTATCGCTCTGAAAGTAGGGCTTAGAACATGGAAGGTGGAACCGACTACTACTAGGTAACACACCAGGCCATGTTTTGTTAGAGCGCGGCCATCTTTGGCTTGCGTTTATTATGACACCCTGCCCTTTAAGACTATAGGTTATTGTCAATAATTGACATATCGAAACACAATATCTGTTTAGATCATTACATGCATGGCAGTATGGTCACGCTACGTCATGACCACATCTCCTTTTCAGCCAATCAAGGGTGAGATTATGCTTGTCCCAATCCAATTATTAGATCCTGGACAGTAACAAGTCACCGATATCTCTATCCAAACATCGTTTTTCTCGGGTAATAATACAAAATCTAACCAACCACATCGATTTACTAAAGTGACACCTAAAAGGTTATGGTATAATCCGACTACTACATTATACTCTTAACGGCTGGACTAGAATTAATATTGGGAGAGCCAGATATAGATAATATTGGTTAGACAAGAGTTGGAAAGACTCTTCTGTGGGACATTTTTGTATAGTCTCCTGACCCGTAAGCGGTCTGGTCACGATGAGTGATAGAGACCTTCGTAGGCAGAATTACTCCAACTTGCACCCAGATACAACGCTGCTTTGTATTGTCATCGTGCACTTCAAGATGGGCGCAGTTTGTATTGTCTAGTTGTATCTACTGTGTTGGTGACATCAGCCGTGTATCAAGTCTATCATGTGACAAAGAGAACCTAGCCGAGAATTAAGGTAAATTGGTTTAGTTTATACGGTCTTGATGATTATTATTTTTTGCTGGTCCCTTTATCGGTAACGCATAAAAAGATGGTGGAGTTAGTTCTGATCAGTTCTTTTGATTTCAAGTGGTTTTTGCGGACCGCATCAAATTGAATTTATTCCTCTCTAGCTTCATTAATGATAAAGCAGCCCCAATTCATAGTGTTGTCGGATTACAAAGTCAAAATGATAGAGCGGATGGCTGTACATGGACTCTCCAGGCCTAGTGTTCCTAACTCCCTCCCATTTAGGGTAGAATTAATAAAAAAAAGACCCCCCTCCCTTGCCGTTCCTTATGAGGAGAAGGGAGATCAAGGGCAGATTAACTGATGATGATTGATCCATTGTTTCCCGAATGCAAGGTTACTTTTCCATACTTTCATCTAGTCTACCTTTATTGGAAAAAACTTTGAGTGTGCCCAAAGTGACCCCTCTGGGGTACTTCTAAAGAAAAACAGATCGAACAAATATTCTGTCTCCTTTCACTACTAGCCATGCTCACACGGCTAAAGATAAGAGGTTATTTTGAATATTAGTGGACGTGTAGAAGGATGATTGATGGGAATAATTGAAGACGATAATGACGGGAATGAGGATGTAGAAGGGCTCTTGAGGGAAGGGTGGGGGGGCGGTACTTGCCTTCCCCAAGAATAGAGGGGGTTGGCACAGAAAGCCACTGACGAGGAGGACAACGATAAGTTAAGTTTCCGTTTTCTTCTTCTTTGTAGCGACAAGTAGGAAAAGAGTCAGTTCAGTCGGTCTGCAGCACTTTCATTCTAGAATATTGAGCCATGAAAACAAAGTGCCAAACACAGGCTAAAACACGAAGAACGCAAAACAAGGAAATAAGAGAAGATTGAACTGGTACTCAGGGGAAGCAAGCGTACTCTTACCTGACTAGACGATCGTGCGGTCTAACATTTGATACAACGGTTTCTATGGATGTAGTCAGGGACGCAAGGGGCTCACTGACCTCATTACTGTTTTTTCTGATACGCTCAGTTGCGAAGACCTGCGGAATAGAGAAAGTGAGATCTTAAAGGTATTTGGAAAGTAACATCATCCTCTGATGTATTCATAAGATACACAGCGAGATTAAAAGTGTTAAAAGCTTCCATGCTCCTGTCAGAGCAACAATTATGAACATTCCAGAGTTGTATCACTAGATATCTTCGTACCGTCCATTTTGGTCTAGCTTCAATGAAAAGTTTGAAACCCCCACAGTGGATTTGCCAATAGGCCCTTTGCAGCTAAACGGTCACATGTATTTATTTGAAGACTTTATAGAGACGAAGAAAGTATGTATGTATGTATGTCTGTAATGGAGAGCCACTCTTTAGCACTTGTAAAGAATCGAATGAAACGAATGTTCCACCAAGTGTGTTACGAAATGCAGTCTTAGTACGATCTCTCGAAACAGGGTTATAGAACCGGGTGGTTTGCTCACCAGTATAATTCAACCATGGGCATCAAGCGGTCATTCATTTGCTCTCAGTGATATCTCATCAGCACGTGGGGGCTTACTGAGCTGCAAAGGGCCTATTGTAGTGTATACACTGACGTCTACCCACCGTAAATTTAGTCTCATACATTAGAGCCATATTCCCTACCACTTTCAAGGGTTGTCTAGTGGTATGCTCGTTATTGGAGCTATGATTATAACTAATAATTAATACTAATTCAAATTTATGTCAGCGCAAGTTCGAGAAGCTCGTGGGGCTTGCTTACGACAATAATAACTTTGTTCGTTCAAAAGGTGGTACTAAGGAAGACTGGGGAGATAGAAAGAGAGTGGGATCCCAAACACTGATACTCAAACATGCTGGTGACATCAAGTCATTGCAACAATTCCAAACTGCAGTCGATAACTTCGAAAAAAAAAAAAGAAACTAAAAGTAAAGTATTAGAGTACTAGCTGGTGGATGTAAATGATGTAAACCTAATTCACGGACTCTTTAAAAACCCCAGTGTATGCGGGCTTAGCCTCATTTGAGGTCGGTTAAACAAAAGCAGAAAATTAGAAATAAAACAAAACAAGCAAACTCTGGACTTCGCGTCTAAGCACACATTTACACTGTAGTTTTTTTAAGAGTCGTAGATAGTACCTCAAATGATTAAAACTATCTATTTATAACAAAACCCTAATTTCAATATATGAGGGTATATGTATGGTTTGGATAGACGCAATGTTGGAGGAATAGAACAAAAATTCGTCCTTTTATACCTCAATAATCCTACATAAACTCAAGTATTTAATTGTGCGATGTTGGCGCTAGCAAATATTTGGATGCAAATAAAACTTGTTATGGCACTATAATGGTATTTTTTATGAAAAAAAATTTGTTTCGATTATAAAAAAACACTTATAGGATTGGTCCCGCCATTAGGCAGATATTGAAGTCTCACGTCGTATGTAATTGCTCTTTGTAATATATAACACTGGGGGCCTTGTTTTTGTTATTCTTGGGGACGCTGCAGTGTGATGATTGCGAA